>NW_020188258.1:876931-902122 GCF_900000015.1 Plasmopara halstedii
TCGGCTGAATCAAGCAGAAAGCCCAGCAGTAGTAACTCCAGTAGCGGGAGTAATAGCCGATCGGGAGGTAACAGCCGACGACCTGTAAGCAGCCGACGCAAGAAAGAAACGAGCTAGTTGTAGTGAGAAGCGAATGGCAAATGGCATCATGATGTTAAGTAAAAGGAGGGGTCTTTTGATCGTACACTTGTTCTTCCTCTTTAGTCTCGGCAATATTGATGTTGCGACTCACACAACATAAGTCAGATTTCGTAAAGGTTGCGAACAAAGTGCCAATAATCTAGCTCGTCTTCGTTACTTGCCATTCTTTGAGCAAGTAGAACTTCCACTACAAACTCTCCCCATGATTTTTCTGGTCGATTGTATGGGTTTACACCACGAAGCACATGTGGTGCTGTACTGGCGCGGTCATTCAACTCCATGGAGTCACTTACAATTGGTTGCTGAGAGCATAACTCATTGCGAGTCGATCGCTGCATAGGTATGTCACCACTTTGCATCCCGTAAGTCGACGGCGGTTGATCTGCAGTATCTCGATGGGGAGTAGCTACTTGTTTTTGGCCGAACAATTGTAGTCCAGAGGCTGCTTGATCCAAGCGATGATATCCACCGATAGCTGAGAAGTCGGTGTGCTTCTGTGCTCTCACATCTTGAGAGTATGAAAGATGCGCTTGATTTGCGGCTGACTGTTGTTTTGGTAGCATTTGTTCTTGATTTGTATCTATCTGAATAGAAGGCCCAGCATTCCTCGTCTCATGGCCAAAATTATTGCCAGTCCACCGCAAGTTGTCATTATTGAATCTTGAACCATGATACGACTTGTTGACATTCAACTCTGTACTTTGATTCCGCTTTATTACCAACCTTGGACGAGTGTCATTTGGAATGCCCAAAGAAGGATCTGTGAGAGGCATTATTCTCCTCTTACCTGGCGCGAGCGATTCGTCGGCTCTCTCAATAGCGTTATCAGTCAGCTGATCTCTCTGTATCGGACGCAATAATTTCAAAGGCTTCATTAATGGAGTCGAATCTGACTTCCACCTGTCATGACTCGTCTTTCCGTTAGTTCTATGCGGATCAATGAGCATGACGATTGCTAAAGGGAGATATTTCGAAGCACGAAAGGCGAATTCCTCGACCGTGCGGTCACCAATGTTGTATTTGGTATCTATTGTCTTCATAGTCTCCACAAAAGATAAGAGCTGTGCAGACCAGCGCATTGCAGGACTTCGACCCTCAACAATACGCCGCATCTGAGCACCTAACTCGCGCATTTCTATCAACGACCATTGTGCGAAGCCATCAGCAGTACGCATCGAACTACTAATTTTCATACTGATGCTATCTGTACGCAAAGCCGTGAGCATAGCAACACTTGCGGCTTGCGATTTGCATGGCCAATTGCGCTCCCGGCAAATGGCTGAGTAAATCATGAACGTTTCGTCATGCCAGCTCCACGCAATATCCCCACGATAGCCTACCCATCCCTCATCTACTTCTAGTAGAAGTCGCGCACCTTCGGCTGTCCAAGGCTCGTCGAGTAATGTGATAGACCCGCCAGCCGCAGGTGGTGCGGTCGCCATTTTGCTTCAATTTGGGTATTTGTAAATCATTGGAATTGGCTTCTTAGACAAATGTCGATGGAACAAATTGAATTTTGAAGTATAATTTTATGATAAACCGTACCTCAGCAATAAGAGCGAAGGAGACAAAAAGTAATATTACCGCAAACTGAGCACTGAATCTATTAGCTGCCCCAGAGCTTAGTGTCTGATAAAGCCTACAGCACGCGCTTGACATGGCTTACACGACTCCTTGAAAGGGGTGACGTTCTAAAATTTACCCAGAGCTCAGTGTCTGCGTGGCTAATTCAATCGTCTATGGCGTATTCCAACCTCCCGCACCCCGACCGCATTTGCAAAATTAAGCTAGATGCATTTAATTCGATTCTTCAAAATGTCAGGCTGTACGCGGAAGGTCTCGATGCGAGTTCAGAGACTACCATAAATACGGTGAATTTATCTGATTTTGGATAAGGGTAAGCCGCCGCAATTCACCGACTCATAAAGTCCGCGTTAACTAATGCACAGAGGTTGATTTTCGTGTTGCTAGTTATCTGGCTTTGCTCTGTTACCACTTTTTAGCATTCACTTATCTAGACTTCATACAATGTGCTATATATCCAGTGACATCTTTACTCAATGTCGCAGTACGGGACTCTTTTTTTGTTGAATGCCGGATCCCCATCATCTCCAATACTCTTTAGTACCTGTGAATTTTGCAACTACAAAGAAATGTACAGTTGGAAGTTGCTATATAATATCTTATTACACGACTCTACCTACTCGGCCCTGACTAAGATACTACATTGCTTATATCCGCTGGGGTATTTTTTCTTGTTCTTCTTGTACGAGTCGCCATCCCGAAGTCCATTTTTGGCTGTAGTCGTTAGAATTTAGCATGCAGCCGACTTTTCGTGCATATCTGGATTGATTACGATTTTGTCCGCTGAGGGGCTTGAACTCGCACCACAGCTCAAAAGCACTGACCACCTGACCCACGCCACCGGGTTTACACAGAAATGTATAGTGAATTATGTATAATTTTACGAAGTTGCATTGTTACAATTATACGCCACTAAGATGTGGGTCATACTGAGGCTTACAGCTGCTGATTTTATGACATCGCGCAAAAGCGAAAGCTCAACGAACAACTATTGTGCGTTCACTATTTGCACTCTACCGTCTCAGATTCGAAAAGCATATTCGCATCAGGAGTCCTCGTCATCTTACCATGGCTTCCGAGAAAGGCGAGTCGGTGAAGAGGCCAGTGTCAAATTTGAAACGAGACGGGCCATTCGTCACTGGTAAGCGCGCTGCAATAGACGACTCTTTTTTGCCTTCCATGAAGGCAAGGACCGAGCGATTGGCAACGGAAGTAGAAGAACTCTGCCGATTCGGAACCTCGAACTTGCAGTTTTCTTCCACATCATAAAATACCGGTAACATCGCTGGTTAACCGCCAGATTACGCTCCATCTACATGGATATTGACCGACTTTTGCTCATCGAGCGATGCCAGCAGAAAGACACTGCCGTTGCTGGCTTTTGCGGCATATTCACTCTCTAATATAGCGTCTATACCATAATGAGCCAAATTTCGAGCGCATTTTTGAAACTACATCAATATATTACGTTTCCCATGCGGTACTAAATTGTGTCGCTTCACATGGGTAAAATTGAGCTTAGCTACAAGGAATGACTAGCTTCGACATCAGCCGAGCGCATCGCATGCAAATAGAACGTTACGTTGGTCCGTAATATGAACAGAGCAATCCCACAGTGTAGCACAAAATGTAATTGTATGCTTTTCGACAGGATTTAAGTGCAGCTCAAAATATGTTCGCTTTGACCGTGAAAGCTCCGATAAACCATGTCCACAACTTGGTCTATCAGACCGCCGACGCTCCATTGTTGGCGATGTCGGTGTCTAATTTGTTCTACACCTCATTACAGATTCATCTTGCCTCTGACACAGGTGAGCTGTTTTGAAATAGGTAACCCTCAGCCATAGCGTCGCGCACTTGGCGCATGGTGCTAAATCTCATTAGACAATTTTGCTAGAAATTAAACTAAAGTGTAGCCGACCTAAAATCTGCGAGCTGTCCTCTCACCTAGACCAGAGCCACTTTGGGGTGAAGTCAATGGAGCTCATGGGATAACTTTATAAGTATTAATACACGGGGTTAAGTTTGTTAAGTCATGCACTGCTTTATCTACGGTAAACTCAGTGAGTGATTCATATCGCTCCAGCACCTGCCTAAACTTTACTTCAGAATGCGTCTAGCGCATTCTGCCTGACCATCTGTCTATCGATGATCCGTGGCAGACTTGTCTAATTTGGTGCCAAGCACCTGAAGCCAACTTGACCAGAACTTTGCTACAAAGCTCAGATACGGATGTGAAAGGACGGCTACTCGTAAACCATGCTGTCACAACCCCCAGCTCGGCTGTTTTCCCATTGGTAAGAATGTCGCTGACGGCAGCAAGACTGTTTAGATGACCTAATAATACCACGATCTTAGCAATCTTGGATGGGTACACCGAAACCGCAAGTCATTACTAATGTGCTGCAAACACTCTGCCAGCATTGGCAGACTACAAAAACATGTGGTAAGGTCTAACGCAGAATGATGGTTCGTATACGTGCACACATATTCTAAGTGCTTACTCATTTGTATATGGTAAATGGGTTACCCCATAACTTCCCGCTCGATGCACTCACTGCCGCATCACTGATGTCCTTGATCCCTGTCGAGTTAGCCGAGAGCGCAGTACAGAGATCGCTCAACCATGCCGCTCTGCAGCACATCTATTCCAAAATCGCCGACTAAGTCAAAACGGTGCTGCATTCAGCTTGTTAAATTCTATTTATTGCGAACAGGCGGCGTCAAACGGGATGATTTACACTATTTCGCAAACCGCACTTCTTGCTTTTCACAAAGAAAGAAACAATGAGCTCATTTTGTCCTCATGATATACTGTTGACGTGTTAGGCAATATTTGGTCTCAAAAAATGTTATGTCGCCCGGATACCACACTTGCGGTGGGAATCTTGCCACGTCGTTGTGTAACTTCTTTCAGAAAAAATAAATAGGACTCAAAGACTCCTCGTACTCATTAGTATCCTCAGGAAAAAATTCACATGACAGACCATGAGTACAGCTTCTCTATAGGCTTTGTCACCACCAATTTGGCGTTTTGCCGTTCGTGCATGCATCCCCGGGAATAATGTTCGAGCTCCTTTGCTTCGGGTAGGGAGGTGTTCTTTGGGCTACACTTTTTGCCATAAACCCGTGAATTTTTAATTATTTGGACACTTTTTGGTAAAGAAAATCAAAAATGTAAATTCTTTCAAAAGAGTGACATTTTTAAGATAAATGGAGCAATCAACGCTGCATTCCGCGCCGCCCTGCGTGGAAGAGTTGATCCTCTCAGGCTCCGATATAAATGTGCTTAACCGTACAGCACTTTCACTATGGCACTTTCGACAAATGGTGGTAGAGTTGGTGCCGTCTGTAGCTGCGTCCGTTGATCCCGAAGAAGATCACAGCCTTAGATCGCCCGATAAAGTCGTCGCGCCATATCCCAATCGCGGAATAGAATTGGGTGAGGGCATGAATGTAGCCGCTGTGTTGTATAAGGAGGATAAAAAGGCTTTAGATATTGGGAAGAAAAGTGTGGACGCAGAGTTGTCAGAAGATCACAGGAACTGGATAGATAGACCAACGCTGCGACAGCAAGGCAAAACAACGCACATAGTAGGACGCTTGACGCCGAACACCCGTGTTTCCGCTGTATTCGAACGATACCGATGCGTTCTCTGTCTAGACGCGTCACCATCTATATTATCCATCGACCCGTCATCTGGACGGCTTTTCTTAGACCTGCTGTACGAAAGTGTGGAACTTTTTATTTGGAGCATGTTGAGGCCTATGGAAATAGGAGGCGAGGCTTTTACTCCAGAGATCCATGTGTCAGTATTGGTGCAAGGAGCACTCGTTGAATCGCTTTGCGTATTGATGCAGGGTTACATTGTCACCCCACTAAATGCTTTAAAATTCTTACAGCTCATAAAGGAACGACTCCAGCTCATCGAAAACGACTGGGCACTTCTAACCCAAAAACGCGGTCAGTGGGGGTATTTAGGAAACGCTACACCAGCATCACTGGATTGGATCCTGCAAAACGTCGTGTTTGCACTCAATTCATTGCCGACAGATTGTACACCAATGATGGTACTAGTTACAGATGGCGTGGTGGATGTTCGGGATGTATATTCGTATGACAATTTACTGATGCAGCTCGTCCGCCATGATGTTCAGTGCCATTTTTTGAGGATCGGTGGTGGTGATGAGGATGAGCTGAACTTGACGTTTGGATTCGTACCAGATACTCATCTGCTGCGTTTTGTAGCTGAATACACTGGTGGTACGGTGTTTAATTACGCAGCGCTCTGTGAAGCCTGCTACGCCACAACGAGTATCTCGAGCAATGTTGTTCAAAAGATGACCGATTTACAGGATGCGTGTTTTGTTCGAAAATCGAGTGTGCACGCAAATTCAGCACCCGTGGTAAAGCTCAACGAAATGAATAGCACATCATTTGACAAACGAACACTGTTGCCTCTTCGGCCATATCGGATGTGGCGTGATAAAGTTCACGAATATCGTATTTTTGCCGACGTTAATCGTATCGTCGAGGCACGATTTCGTGAAGGATTCTTGATCAATAAGGTTTATGTCAGGAATTACCATCAGCCTCTCGTGACGGACAAAGGTACAATTGATTCCCCAGGTAGTAACAATACAGCGCCAAGCAACGAATCCACTAAGATTCTAATTGTGTTTCTACTCCAATGGAAAGAGAATGTATGGATCGAGTACGTAGTCTCATCTACGACTGATAACTCAGCGACACAAGCAGGATCAGCAGGTACTATACCGCACTTAGGCCGCCGGTCAAGCGGTCAGGGCATGAGAGGAATGAGTTCTTCATTTTCTACAAGAAAGGTGTCTACTATTGTTTCGAAGGATCAGAAAGCGGCGTGGAGAGAGTGGCACGTGAAAATGAATATCTTGGCGTACGCAGACTTTCTTCGTGCATTTAAAGACGCGATACAGCGCTCGCCAGTTGGCACAGACCGTGGTGGCTCATCCAGGGACTCTTCGGGAAAAATCTCCTTGTCATCGCCGCATTTTGTGCAAGATTTTATCCGTAATGTTCAGGATGTTGATCGTGTGTTGCTGCATCTAATGACGGCAACAGCTAGCATTAACGAGAGTAACGACTCGTGTGCTAGCCAGTTTTCTTTTGGAACAAGTACAAGTGTGGATTCTGTTTCAAGAACTTCTAAAATCACAAGCTCTCACCCAGTCTTTAACATCATTGGAGAGCTATCAACGGTGCTGTGGCATCGCTGGTTCACTGTGGAGCGGCTTGAAATTTTGTGCATCGTCAAAAGTGATGCGTGCGCCGACTATTTTTACAAAAATGAACTGCACAATGCAGTTGAAGGTGGCAACCAAAGCTCGCTTTTGGACACTTTAAAAATTACTTCACACCGAGCAATTCACACTAATGGCGTAAATGTGTATGGGATGAGCAATGGGCATATATCAATTGGAGTTGAAAGTCTTGCCGAGCCACTTATGGCAATACTAGTCAAGTGGTCGTCTCAGAAGCTTTCGCGGGACTTATTTTTGAAGTTTCTCCCACCAACTTTCTCGGACAAAGGTCATGCGCATCCTAGAAATAAGGCATCGCCAGCTTCGGCAACGACATCTGGAGGGGTCGCTCAACGGCGAAGACAACGCAGTCATACCGGTATGTCTGCAGAAGATGCTGGTAATGGTGACAATAACACGAGTACTAGCGAAAGCAATGGAGCCCTTTGCTTTGTGCGGCTTGAGGTTAAAAACAAAACGCTGTGCACTGTAAATGTGGCTTTTTTCGCGACGAGGTCATCAACTCGACGCCGTGTATTGAATGATCTAAAGAGTACAATATTTGCTGGTATAAATGAAGGTCCTGGGACACTTTCTCCAGCAAAGTTGCTCCCGCCGTTGCCGGCTGAGGTTTCGGTAATTCTTTGTCACCGTATGCTGAGCCGCTTGCTTGTTACCCACGACACCCTTCTCCTCCACGAACTTGACCAGACATCTGATTCTTTTGACTATTACACAGCATCGCCATCGTTGGGATCTGAGAAGGATGCAGGAGCAGTTCCTTTTTCATCTAAATGCTGTGGGGGAAGTGAGATGCAATTACAAAGAGTTTTTGGCGCTTACGTATGGCATTCAAGCTGGAAATGGGAAGTGGCGAACTTACAGACATTATTGGATGTGATGCGACGCCTTCATGATGCCCGTATAAGCTGTGGATTTTGGGTGTTGGATTGGAAAATGGATGAATGTGATGGTGGACAAAGTATTCATGCTGAGAGCGTGATATTTGGTCGAGAAATCTTGATGGAGGATGAGAAGGGACATACAAAGACGGCATTAGTGCAATATGCCCTTCGTCGAGTCTCAGATACATGCTTGATGACCTCTTTTTGGATGGAACCTCAGCATGGTACCGTCAAGACACAGTTATCTAATGAAGTTGGCCACCACGATACTTTGCATTGGAGTCTGAAACAAGCCATCGGGCACAGCATGCCGTTCGAAAGATATGAGAGCTATAGTGCACACCAAACCAGCATTGCTCGTGCTTCTACCCTGGTGCCTATTCCATCTCCAAGCCCCGAAAATGCTGAGCACAAGCCGTTAACACCAGAAAATGTGAGCTCTGGATGGCTCAAAAGCTCCACTTATCTAGGTGAAAGTGAACTGTTGCATCTCATCCGTAATTATTTCATTGAAAGTGACTGCCACCTTCTATCGTGTCTGTACACCTTCGATTGCATCATGAATTTGCGCGAGAACATTGAGATGTCAAATGCGTTGAGCAAAAATGCTGGTTGTGTTGTTGGCTCTAGCTGGAATATGGATAGAATAATGGCAGCAGAAAACGGTATGATTCTTCCTCCGTTTAGCACAGCAAGACTTCTATCCTCTTCAAAGCGATCATCGCAACATTTTTTGATGTACCTGCAAAGTGGCAAAAGCTCTATGAGGGCCGAAAATACGCCATTGGCTGAAGCTGTGCCTGCAGTATCAACAGCTAATGTGAATTTGTATTCAATGTTAGAGCTTACTCTCAGGGGCCTGAGCGATTGCGAGGTGGCATGGACTGACTATAATGGAGACGTTGTAGCAGATTCGAGCTCGACAAGCAACCTCAAAGAGGCTGATCAATTTTACTCAGTAGGAATGAACAGTCAATTGCCATTATGGTTAAAAAATCATATGAATTTGTCACTTCAGAAAAGCGTGCCACATCACGCTCTTAGCAAAGGAAGATGCTTTGCCAAACTTGTGAGCGATGATTGCGTCGTGTTGGCATTTTTTCCATCCCTGGACACTCTGCAGGTTAGAAATAAAGGAGCATTCATCGGTGAAAATGATAAAGGAATGTCAAGTACGGCTTCTGAAAAGAAGGAAGTACCCGAAAATCCTGCGCAGATGTTTTCAGCTTATGAGTCAGAGCAAGGAAAATCAAATCCACATAATGTGCGAATGTCAGTGTCTGCTGATGATATAGTCTTATACCAAGAGCGTCGGCGCAACTTTCGTGAAAGTTACAAGTCTTGGAGAATGGGACACTTTCAGGGGTCTCGTGATGAGAAACAAAGTTACGGTCGAGACTTTCGAAAGCTCCGTCTCCCATCGATGCCCGAAGATCATGAATTCTGTGAAGACGTCAGTCGTCGCACGTCGTACGGTTGTGATTTTCACCTCTTGATTGAGAGTAGTGGTGGACATCTTGGCTCAGGCTTTTTTCAAGTTGCCTTTTACGAGTGCTCCCTCTCCCAATTGGCCAAGAGCGTTCACGATGACAGCAGCGAGACGCTCGACTGCGTGGATCTGCCGCACACGATTATTAAACAGTTATTTACAGAACGACGTCATAAATCGAGAGATGAGCGGCCAACTGTACACCTTGATCGAGGTGGAATATGGAGGAAGGCATCCGAACGCACATCACTGGAGTCCAACGAAAGCTCACATTTTCGCTTGAGCTCTGAAACTGCACTTGCGTCTCATCGATTTCGCAAAAAGGTTAAAAGGGCGCATGAGCATAATTTTTCGCGTGGTGTTTACATGGCTCTGCGTGATGGAGGCACCGTTCAACATAGCGATCTGCTTCAGGCGCTGTCAAGCTGCGTTGAAGTACCCACGGATATTGATATTACGTTATTGTATCGTATGATGGAGACAGCTGCTGCGCATAAATTTAGATCGTTGAGCCCTGCTACAGCAGTGGTCTCAGCTGGCGTTGGAGCAGAAATCTTACAGGAAAAGCTGAACAAGTCTTTTGAAACTATATTGTCGAGTATCTTTGTCCCGATTCCTGGAACCAGGTATTACTATTATACGGGAAGTGAAAACACTAGCTATGACGACGTGACTGGGACTGAGTATGAGTTGCATGTTCTCATGGAAGAATTGGACGATGGAGATGGCGATGCTTATACTGAGCATAACAAAAATGATGAAGATAGAAGTGTTGTTGCTACCAATATTACTAAAAGTATTGATACTTCTTGCCTGGATGCAGAAGTTAGAGGAGATGCTGAAAGTACGCGTCGCAAACATGGTAGCTCAAAGGAAGAGGTATCAATTCCCATTGTGACTTCAACCAAGGATAATTTGGAAAGTGAGCATTACGAAGTGAATGTCGATGAGGATGCCGAGTTTAACAAAGAAGTTGCTGTTGCGACTTCCAGCTTTTCAGTTCCTTTCTTCTTAAAATTTGAATGTCTCTTTCAAAACAGCTCACGCGAAATTCGTTCAAATTCTGCCGATGCCCTAGCTGATAAAGTTATCGCTGACTCTGAAATGCTTCTCGATACTACCGCGCACGGTGACCTGCAGAAGGCGATGGCTACGCACGAGTACCTGTCATCGCCGAGCAGCCGTCGAAAGGAATTTAATGCTTTTTTGGAATCTTTGCGAACTAGTCAGTCCTTTAATTCAATTGATGTCACGCGAATCGCTGAGTCATTTACAAAGGTCCCCTCAGGTCGCATTGTCTTACGCTTGATAACGTTGACATTGCAGAATGAACAATCCGTAAATGGTGGCCGCCAGATGCCGTTCGAAATTGACAGCAGTCGGCAGGCTGGTAAAACGAACGGCCTGCGATCAGTTCGCTCTCGCAGCTATTCATTGTTACATCTGTTTCAGCGTCAGGTTCTAGCCCGGGTGCGAAATGATATTAAAGAATGGTGCAGCATGGAGATTCTGTCAATTTTGAGAGCAGCCAACGAAATTACTCCTGCCATTGGAGGGTTAGTGCAGAGGCTGTTCGACGATTTACCAAAGCATGCTGTAACGGAGGCAAAGTTTCCTCTAGATTTTGTAAGCCATAGTCAAGCGACACCCGTGAATCCGCTTGATCTTTTCAAATGCGAACTCGAAAAAGGTGACTTACTCAACGTTCAGTTTTGCAACGGCGTCTACTTTGTGGTAAAAAATAAAAAGGTCAGCGGTGAGGGTGACAACCATTCGGATACGAGAATTGAAATCCCTTTTTGGGCTTACTTTGAAGTTGAGGCCGACCATGTTTGTCTGCATTATCACCATGCGGACCAGTTAAGGCCGTCTCGTAACGAGTGTAACCGCTTGGACGTTTTGACCCGTCTTCAGCTTGGGGTTCGTGCTGCATGCCACCGTGTGAATCAGTATTTGTTATTGCTGCAACTTCACGAAACACGAACATGCAATGGTCTACTTTTACCAGCAGACGGCAACTTACCATCAAGTCCACATTCACCAAAGCGGCGAGGTGGATCACAAGGAGATCTGATACAAAGTAATGGGCAGGGAAATCAGTCCAATTTCTTTTGGCCTGGTCAATTCGAGTGCGACTTATGTTACTCTGCAATTTTTAAGCTACATGAACGCTTGGCACCTAACTTCGCACTTAACATGTTATGTACGTCAGCGCTGGAGCAGTTCCAAGTGCACAATCGACGCCACATGTTTGTTTATCGTGATCGTGACGGCCGTGTATTTTATATGAAAATCAGCATTTTTTACGACACAAACATTTCTCCTGACCTGGGTACCCAGACGTTCGAAGAGCGACAAGAACGACAAGAACGCAATAGCATTGCTAGATCGAATACTGGAGGAATAAACAACGCAGGTTTAACGAATTCATTACCAGCAACAGTGCCTTCTGGGGCTCCTTGCATTCGGCTCGAAGTATTCGGGGTATCTGACGCCGGCGAAGAAGTGACGCATGAGCTGTGTCGACTGCTAGAGAGGAAGCTAGATGAAGGAACTCAAGTTGTGCTCATGAAGTTGTTGGCGCGAAACACGAAATTCCAGCTGAGCCCGACTGACTTAGCGTTTCTATGCCCGCCTAAAGCAGAACCTATAAGTACAGTTGATTACATTCTGCCAGCTAAAGTAGCTGATTGGTGCACACTATTGCATTACTTGTCGCAAACACTCAAGTTGACACCGTACATTCGTCCTGTCACAATCGGTGAATCATTGCGCTTTCGAAATTCACGAGATACTGCGAATCTGGATACCCGACGCGTAAATTTAATACCGGCTAGCAGCACGTTCGGTTTGATTGACGAAGAAGTCCCCAAGACGACTGACCAAAACACTCATGAGCGCATCTTTTTACATGATGGCGCAAAAGCTCTTTCTTCACAGGATAGCGCTCATATACACCCCGCTTGCTTTGGTATCCACCAAAAATCATGGGCTGACTTACAAAAATGTTTAAGTTCAGCTGACGCGGCTACCCGATCGCCTGTTTTCTTTTTTAAGAGACCCAATGAAGAATCGGGGAGTTCTTTTAATGACTCAGCTTCTGGACCTGAAATCATAGCCCAGGCGTCTTACGTTCTAAATCTGAATCCAGACTTGCGACTATCACAAGGATTTTTGTCTCGAGTTGGAAAGGGGCTTGCTCTTACGCGGATCGATTTGATTCGGAGCACCTCACTCGAAAAATATCTGGGAGACGAGGTCAAGCGGAGTTCTTCACGTACGAAGCGTATGCACGACATTCCTGGACTTGGGGATTTGTATTCAGACGATACACTCTCCGAGGATGCTTCAGCTATCACGCAGTATGTGGTGCGATGCCAAATATGGATCCGGGGCTCCTTACATGCAAAAGAGGTGAGCCAAATCATGGAGACTTTTCTGGATGAAGCGTTGTACGATTTGCACTTAGAAGCGATTATTAAAAGATTTCAGTCATGTGGCGCCAACAGTGCGGAAGCGACTTGTATATCTGATCTTGAAAGGAGAATGCCTGCAGATGTAAACACACTGGTGACACTCCTAAAGAGTGCAAGTCAATTGCCATCATCATCTGTTACTTGCCTTGGAATGAATGTTAATGTCGCACCTTGGGATCTTGAAAATGGTATCGCGCAGATCCAGACCTTCTTGAACTGCCTTCCATCTCATTTACGGCCGGCAATTTATGCAAAGTCCCGGCGTACAGGTACTTATGAATGCGCTAATAGGCATACTTACTCGCTTCAAAACGAACCACCTCCACTCAAGTTTCGGCTGGTGGCGAAGCACACGGACATGCCGGAGAATTGCGATGATGCTGACTCGAGTGATTCGGATACAGAAACGGTTGCGACTGTGAGCTCTGCGCTTCAGCACATTGAACCGCTGATGCGAGCTGACTCTGTTCATTCTGAGACATCGGAAATGGATTCAGTATCGGGGAGGGCGACCTTCGCGTGGACATCTGCTGGTGCCAGCTCCGATTTAAGTTTAATCTCGCAAGTACCAACCGCGCTCTCGGCATCGTCGACGAATTCCTCAACAGTTGGAGTAATGGCAGGCCTAACCAATCGACCACACCTTTTGAATAAAGGGACATTTACAGAAAGAGACGTGCTGCTATATCCAAGCAGCAGCAATAGTTTTCATCGCCATCACCAGCTTTTGACGTCTTGTGAACACGGGGAGATCAAACGATCCTTGTTCTATGTGGTGGACTTGTCTACGAATAAGGGCCTACGCTTTCTCGGTTACAACATGAGCTCAGCTCTGGTAGAGGCCTTAGCTACGCAGTTGGCTCGTCTGTTGACATGGAACTCACTTCGTGAAAAACTATTGCGAAGTTTGTTGCTCGAAAAAGTCGGTCTTTCAGCAGCTGCTCCCTTGGGCGCTGTCGTATCACAGCCTCGTAATTTGTTCGTGACTTTCGGAAAGACGGAACAGATTGGAAAAGGTGTCAGTCAGAATCCAGTCGCGTTTTGCAAAGATTCCGCGGTGCACTTCATTGATTATGAAGCTCCTGTGCTGTCTGTACTGCAGTCGAACGAACGGTTTCCTCAAGTGTTGGATCCAAGTCATCTGCGCTCGATCGATGGCACCGCACTTGGAGTATATTTACGTGAGGCGCAAGCTCAACCGACTATAGAAGCACTCGACCCACAATACGCACGCCCTCGAGGGAGGAGTAATACAAATCTTAGTGGCTCTATTGGCTCATCAGGTATTTCAGATCTGACACGAGATGTACCTGGACAATCTTTGTCGCAACAGAGCTCACTTGGTATCGGAGACGCCCCAACCAACTTATTCCCATTCGGGACAAGCCGCAGTGGAATTGTTAGCAGCAGTAACGTCATGAATAGCATGACATCGTCCCCAAGTAATCAGATGATAAATTCGAGTGCTGCTTTGCCAAATCCTAGTGGAGATCGGGGTGAGACAACAGCTCGAATACTTGGGGGGGGGAAATCAGGAGCTGCAACTGCTTTGATGGCAGCTCGGGCGCGAGCGAGGGGCGGAAACAGCTTTGCGAATAATCGAATGGGTGGAAAACCGGCGGTAAATGCAGGAAATAGGGATCCCAGAGATCCTAGCGCATTCACAATCGTCTCTACCGAAGACAAAATCGCGCCATGGGATTTGCCTTTGACGAATAAGAAAGGGTCGAAATCACATATTTTAGAAAATGAGGTGGAATCGAAAGCGGACAAAAGCCGGGATGGTATTTCTCCCACGGTGTCACATGCGCAACATTTCACCGGATCGGAAAAAGTAGCAAATACTGGCTTAAAGAGCACGCCCAGTGGAGCAATTCGCCATGTACGAAGAGGATCCCGAAATCTCAGTTCGTCTATGATAGGATTAACGGCGTCTTCATCTTCGTTATCTGAGCTGACATCACTGACAGCGTCTACTCACCGACGACTCAATGACGACGCGTCTTTGTTGTATCAAGGCCGAGTCCGCACTTCCTGGAAGAAGAAATTGAAATGTGTATGGAGACCCCGTTTCTTGTTTTGTAGCCACACCAAGAGATGGGAAATGAATGTTACAGATTGCCGCCCGTTTCAAGAACTCGAAGAAGATGAAAATCAGCTTAACAAGAAACATTCGCCTCTTCAATTTTACTGTGCAGTTTTTCAAAAGCGCTGGGAAGCATATGAGACGCAATCAATCAGTCACACAGTGGACATGAAGTTGTTACAAAAGCTTGCGTCGTTGCGTGCAGAAGAAGAGCTGGAGGAGCCTATTTCAAATGATATTGTGGAGAGTTTAATAGAAAGCGGACATACCTTGTTACATCAACGCTTTCGAGCTGCTTTTGTGGAGCGATGGGAAACAGCAGAAATTATTAGGTGTGTTCCTGATAGCGACGATGCAGGAGTCCTGCATGCACTACAGTCATGCATGGAATTAATTCACTTACTTAGCTACAAGCGAGAGTTTGTGTTTGATGAAGACGACTGCGCTGTGGCGAAACTTTACACAGAACATACTGTCCTTAGCATGGATGCTAGTATCGGAGCTGACATCTGCACTATTAAGCAGCAAGTTGCTACAAACTTAATGCCGCTACGTTTAAAAGTAGTGCGCGAATTTTACAACGAATATATCGTGCATTTGCGCACCCTAGGATTTCGTCGGCTCTGGACATTGACGGCTGGTAGCCATGCACGTGCATGCTCTGACGTTTCCAATGCTGCAACAGCCGTTCACGAAGTTTCAGGTGAAGGAGGCTTTTCCGCATACTTTTATCATTCGGAAAGAGCTTTAGAAAAAATGGATTGCTGGAATTTGGGTACAAATCATCCCAATTTGGAGTCAGCCTCTATCGTTGTGCTTAAAGTAATATGCGACAACCAGGGTATGCTACTGAATGCTGTCCTTATAAGCACAAATGATCTAAAGCAGCAAGACATGTGTTTGCAGCATCATTTGGCTAGAAATGCCGGACAAAATGGTATTGGAGTTTCAGGAGCAGAACTGCAAAGGGTGACGTCGTGGTTACGTGCTCAACTGCAGACACAAGCTCTCATATATGGATTTACTATTCGTTATTTTCAGCAGCATTTGCTTCAGTGGTTGGGTGCCCTGTACAAGTATCGTCAACGAGACAATGGACAGAGTCAAACAGCTGGAAAGCCTTTACGTGAGAATGATACCCTTGCAGAGACGCCACCTCTGATCTGGAAAAAAATCTCCACTTTCCAAAATATTGTCAAAGGTCTTCAGTGCTTTTTGGAGGCTTTCCCGAACCCACCAGAAACATTTAAAGCCTTTACAATGTCGTCGCCAGCAACCATATATACAGGTAACAAGCTCACGACAACAAAATTGGCAGAGACTGAAGCACGCGAAAACGATAATAATTGTTTAGCTTTGCGCTCAGTAATGCACTCTCGGCGGAGTTCGACGAAACAGTTTCATCACCAGCCGTCCATTTCTTCGGCTTCATCTGAAATTGACTGCGCAGCAAAGTCCACACTGCCTTTGTCGATGCTTTGGCGAGACTGTGTACTCCGCATGATAACGTTGACGTTACCAAATTCCTTACTGCAATCAAATTGCTCGAGACTTATTATGCTACAAATTTTATTGCGGTACATCGCGTGTCATGGTTCGCGTTACAAGGTAATCGACTTACTGCAGTTTGGTACTCCGGATACAATTGCGTGTCACTCAATTACAGGAAGCTTTTTTCGTCGTCCTCCTAACGCAACACCGTCCACACATGGCTGCCTAGGAAATAATTCGAGCGGATATTCGCTAATAATAACAACGCAACCAGTAGCTTACAAGCCTCGTGACAAAAATTCGTTACAGCTTTTGCTTCTGAGGAGTGCTCCTACCGAATCAGGTTCCGTAATGGAGGTGCTTCCTGTTGAAGGTGCACTGGAAGAAGCTCAGCTTTTTACTCGAGAACTGTTCCGTGTCGCTGCTCAACACTATGAACGTGATCTACTGTGGTCTCGATTGCTGTACGATAACTCACGCGACCCCGGTTTTGACATAGCTCACAAATTGGCCCTTCCGTCAGATTTGTTCTGCGTGGAAGTCGGGCCTCAGCAGCTGGAAGAGTGTCTTCGGTTTTCAATCTGTACGCCTTTAGAGGCTTTGGATCCGCGATTAGACGAACTGCTTCGAGTATCTGATGTTTGCTGGCAGGAGCTTGCACTGCGACTTCGGGATATATATGCAGACCAACTGCGAGAGTTCCAGTTTCAAGAGGAAAATGAAAAGAGCAATCATCTACTTCTACTCTGTCCCAACGCGTTTGATCTGATTATCCACTTGACATTTATATCGCCGAAAGACTCAGAGAGGCAGGGCGACGACAGAATTGTGAGAGGTAACAAATATGACTGTATTGATTGTTTGAGCCAAAGTGATGACAGTTTAGTCAGCAGCTCAAACGAATTGTTTAAAAAAAGTGACTTACGCATGGAAATATGTCGCCGCGAAGAGCCTAGCAACAAGCAATTCACCTTTGCACAGCGGCGCTCTATCTCTGAATTTGTCAATAGCATCGTGCATTGGCAGTGGCGAAGTCTCATTTATGATTGAAGATAATTTTCAAGCATGACGATGCTAGAACTAACTGACCTCCTGTACATTAGTGCAAAAAGTCGATGGAGACGTATTTATTTCGGAAAAGGCCCAGATATAAAGTTGCACATGATATGATTAAAAGTGTTATGTTTGAACACTGCAAGGATAGCAACCATAAATATTGGAGTTTTGTCGTGACTGGCAAGCCTATTGAAATTACTATGATAACGATATTAAATAAAGTCTAGTGATTAAGTTTATGATCCATTTGGTTAATACAACTTTTGTTATTTCTGATAGCGCAGCGCGTAGTAGAAGTACGAGTTCGTAACATGGCAACGAGTGGAAGGTAAAGAGATGATAGTGCCTCAAAAGTACATTTGGCGGTTTGGCTGACAATGAGTGCACTTGATGCTAATATTTAAACCAGTCTTGGTAATTCGAGCGCAATACGAAGGATATATATATATATATCTAAATATTTCGAGAAACGACGCTCGTATAGACGTGTGCCACAGGGCCATGGATCTTTCCGTTGACCTCATCAAGCGCCGAAGTGGTCACTACGATTTAGAATTGGTCACGCTGTTAGATGTCTCGAGGATGAACATTTGCAGATTGATCCATTTAGAGCACTGCGTGAATCTCATGGAGCTAAACTTGAATCACAACGATGTACGTAGTGACATCGTTCAAGTTACTGATCTAAGGATATAATTGTCGGTGAAGCTTCAATCCTTAGAAGGATTGCCTCCTTTGCCATTGCTGCGCTGTCTTCACCTTTCCAACAATCGGCTTGCTTCCATAGGTCTGTTGATAAGCAGAAAAGTATGCGAAATAATGCTTATCTCTATACTATTTAGACAGCCTACCGAGCTTGCCTTTACTCGAAGAACTTCATGTGGCAGTATGTACGAGCTTCCCACAAGAGAATTTCATTGATCTTACTTATGTAGTGCTGAGTCAATAGAACAATCAGATTCAAAGCATCAACTTCGTCGAGTTGGCAAAAAAAATACCGAGTCTTCGAACTTTTGACTTTTCCGGCAACGGTCTGGATGATAGCAGTACTGTAGCAAAAGCGTCGGAAGTGTTTCCTTATCTCTTATTTCTGAATAATGAGGTACTTGCGTTAACAAAGCTCTTTGAAGTTTTATCGTCGGAGCAATTCGAGGTTGAAAATGGCGTGGTATCAAGTATCGAACTCGAAGAAAAGGTTGTTGCTACAATGGATGATAAGGTCGACTTTATCGATGAAACTACAAGTCATCTTGAAGGTTAGACTACATTTTGAAAAGCTTCTTTTCAGATAACCCGCATAATCTTTATTGTCTTCTATATGCCTGTGATCAGATTTATTGCGTCGATGTGACCAGACGATGGCAAAGACGGATCCAAAGCTAATACTTTCAGCTAGTCCATTCTCCGAAAGCCCATGAATATTACTTTTCCACACTAAATGATATGAATTTGCCTAGCCACTATGACTTCGAATATCCTTATATCAGCACCATTAAGATAGATTACATTTCGGTAAAGATCTTGACACGATTCAAACCCGTCCTAGCATTTCTTCTTCACTTGTTGCTGTAGCATTTCCAGAACCAGCGACGTCGAAAATAGATTTGCGGCACGTTGGACACGTCGAATTCACTAAAAGCCATTCATCCACGCACTCTTTGTGAAAATGATGAGCACACGGCAACACACGTAGCGACTGAGATGGTTCATAGTCATTGAGACAGATACAGCAGCATGCATCCTCTGAAGGAAACATACTGGCTACATACGCCTTGGTCTCCAACTGGTCAATTATCTACCGCATAAAACAGCACAATATAAGTTTTCAAACAATTGTCAAGTATTTTTAATGCTTATCACCTCTTTCGTCGCTCCTTTTCCTCTCATTGGATCTTGTAATCTACTAAGAAGCCGAATGACACAAGGTAGACAGAAGCAGAGAACAGGCAGTAGTGCTAACAAAAGTAAACAAGGAAGAAATATCTTGGCATATGAAATAACAATCATCCATAGCGCTAATTGATACATAGCTGATCCATCGTCACAACGTGCACCATCACTAATGACCCACATATTTCCAACTAAAAACCAAAAGAGCCCAGCAAGATCTAATCCGTATTTCAGCTGACTTAGAAACGTCATGTATTGTTCTCGTAGTCTAATGGCACTATTACTCGTTGCACCATTAAGAAAATATAGTGTCCATTCAAGCAATAACGTGAAAGTCAAATGAATTGTATGTAATAGTACCCACACTTGAATACGATAACACAACGTTTCGCTTTGCCAATGTAGTACCAAGAGGACAATAGCTGCTACAATCTGTGGTACATTGACAATAGACAAAGCCCACATAATAAGACGCGAATTCCGTGCGTCTCGAGCTTCCTGTACACTACTATTCAGTACATTAAGACGCACAGCGTGGGCTTCATCTGGAGCTGCTGGTCCCCTCCCAACACCCGCAGTAGCCAACAGTCGTGCACGAGATGGAGATGTTAATGAACTGCTATTTGGAACTGTTGAACGCAACGCGACACGCTCTTCAGAGCTTGGCATCGTAGAGGCTGACGGATCAGAGGTCTCAGGCATACAGGTAGTGAGTGAAGTGTCCCCTTTTTTTAAGCTTTATCGTTAATTACAATTTTGGAACATTGACGAATTTATGTTCTGAGTCGGAAAATTCCGATAAACTGACTTGTTGCACGAGAAATGCATCAACGGTGAGGCGGCAATTAGTTTGACTAGTACTTTCATTGCTTTTTGAAAATGTTTTATCATTCCTGTGTACAGTCACGAAGTAGTAGTAGAATTCTTTGTCATGTATATTTGATTTGAAGTGAATTCAATTTTGAATGATAGTGACCGCCATGTGAAGAATAAGCGCTGCGGATCAACTTTAATGATTGCAAGAAACATGGAGTCATGGTCATCTTTATCGCCGAGATGTAATAAAAAAGGGTTAATTTCATGCCACTATTATGAAGTGGTTAGGTATTCGGCTTGATCACATATCTGCAACTCAACTACCAACTTGTTATGACTCTCTGTTACCTTTAGGTTGCAGAACAAGTGAAAGGTTTCGGAGCACTTCATACGATGTGATGTTGTTCAAAGCATAGCTTAATTGGAAAGGGTTTACGAAAACGGGATCAAAATCCTAATAAATTAACAAGCGTAAAGAAGTGGCGACACTTTACTAGGTCCTTGTGTTTTCTATTTCCACGCACCATAAATGTTTTGATTATACTATAATCTGCCACTCAGCGCCATGGATAAGAATTCCATATGGGCGATTTACTTCTTATGCGACCACTTGCCCTAATTTTTGTGCCCAATCAAACAGCTGACATTGCACATCGATCCATGTGTCATAAGGCCTTCGAAGAAATCTGACTGCTCAGCTTATACATTATTTGCACTAAACAAATATAGAGCTCTGCATAAAAAGAGTCGCAATTTTCTGTTCTTCTAAAAAGACGCAATTTCTTATCGATACAAACAAGCGCTTTGTATTTGATTGATCTTTAAATTTGATGTTTGTTTAAATTTCAGATGTATAGTCTTTTGCAAGGCTTTGGTGATAGTGAAACAGCCAACTGTTCCACTTAGGTTTTCTTTTGAGGTTTCGGTATAATAGGTGAAACCTAAAAGCCTATGAACTCGAGAATTCCTTGAGCCTTACCAGCAGGACTATATTTCATCAATTAATCGTGAGAGTAAGTTAAAATACTTCATTCTTCTTTTTGCAAATTCAGACAAAGGCATCATTCATCAATTTTTTTTGATAATGACAAATGAAAAGACAACGAAAAGTTGTGTCCAAGAAATGCAATCAAAAATTGCTAATCATTGGACAGTCACACCCAAGTCATGTTCTCCCGAGCAATATGATGCAGAAGAATGGCTTTTTACCTTCTATCTTGGCAAAGATCGATACTACTCAACACATTGTCTACGATTCTCACGTTGGTACTTATTCTTTGCTAGTTTTTTGGTTCAATTCTGTATTGGATCATTATATTCATGGTCAGTTTTTAATGAACCGATTGACATCCACGTATTTGACAATCCAAAAGCTGGTTTAGCTGTTAATGCCTTTTACATTGCTGTCGGCATCTTTGGCTCAACAACAGCAATTATGGGACCATGGATTGAACGTAATGGTCCTCGCTATGGTGTAGTGCTTGGCACCTCGTCATTTCTTCTTGGTCATGTGATTGTATCGATTGGTTTAGCATACAAAAGTATCGCTCCAGTTTATATAGGATATGGTTTATTCTGTGGCTTTGGTATGGGTCTTTGCTACATTGCTCCAGTCTCATCTCTACAAAAATGGTTTCCTGACTACCGAGGTACAGCCTCAGGATTCGCAGTTGCTGGTTATGGTGCTGGAGCTGTGGTTTGGGCAAAAGTATACCGTCCGTGTATAGAAGCTGTTGGTGTGTCATCGACGTTTCTGGCTGTCGGCTGTGCTATGGCTGGTATCATGTACTTCTGTGCTATTGTAATGCGAACTCCTCATCTCGAATTTACAGTTGGTGGTCTTAATATTCACGGTGAAACTGTGGATGAATATGTTACGTCGATTGAGGATGCTGAACTAAGCACATCCAAGCATCGTTACGACTCTGCAGCGTCAGAGAACGATGTTGACTTTGCCATCACCTCGAATGCACAAGTACGCAAGATGACATTGATCGATGCCATAAAGACTCCAGACTTTCTTTGTATGTATGTGATGTTCTTTGCAAGTCAAATTTATGGACTGGTTGTGCTATCAAAGCTTTCCAACATGTGCACCGATATCTTTGGTCGAACTAGTGATGAAGCTGCAAATATTGTATCGATTAATGGTGTTTTTAATTGTTTCGGGCGACTATTCTTTTCGTTAGCATCGGATCTCGTTGCTCGAAACTTTAACATCGAACATGCTTTTGCTCGCAAGTGTGTCTTCTATACGACTATGAGTTTACAAGTGATTATTGTGGGTACGACTCCAGCGTTGATTCGTAACAATGAGTACACAGCGTTTGTTGTTGAAATCTTTATATTAACAGCAAGTTACGGCGGTGGGTTTGGCACTATTCCGGCTTTCCTGACTGATATGTTTGGTGCGTTTAATATTGGAGCAATGCACGGACTGATTTTGACGGCCTGGTCAATTGGTGGTGTTGCGGGTGGCATTACGTTTAACAATGCCTATAGTAGCCAGATTGAAGCTGGTTTGACAATTGGTGAGGCGTATATCGTTACTGTGAATAATATTTTCATCATTATCGTTGTTGGACTATTCGCATTGTTCTTGGTCCGTACGAACCCGGTGGACCGCTTTGGATCTGGTTACCACTTTAGCATATTTGGTCGAAGAATCATCAGTATAAAGAAAGCGGCAGAACCGTCGAAAAAAGAATCAACGTTTGAGTTGATGTAAGCGTCCAACTTATAACATGTTCTGGGTTTTGTTTTTTGTTAAGTTATTTCTTTCAGTCTTTTACTACTAATCTAAGTCGACAATTAAGTAGGATATACAAATATAATCGTGCAGCACATATTTGAAATCCGACGACGCTTACTTACTTGATTTGCGAGTATTGCCATGTTGGAAGATTGTGCGAGTAACCGCTATGCGATTTAAATGAGTATGCATCACAAGTGGTTTCGATGTGGACGCTCAACCAAAAAAGATTAAAGTTTTGACACGTAGTAAGGCATGTCCATCGCTGACCATCTTCAGATAGATGATCAGATAGAGCGCGATAGTCGCGTGGTGGAGGATGGGGAGACCGCCGTGCTAAAGCAAATGACTCATTGAATTTGAGAAAATTGGTCTGTACATGCCTCTTCCAGCTAAACTCCATTTTCTATATACAGTTTGGGTTATACTTCATTTTCTATAGCCTTCGTGTATCATGGTCTCCGTGGGGGTGGGTGTGCATATCAAAATCAGCTCGCTGATATCACCTCCGCTAGATTTCGTAGCAAATCAGTGACTTTATCTTAATGAGATTGGGCGTCATGGGGTGGGTGCGCCTGAGAGCCAAAATAAATAAAGTAATACACCAGGTTCAAATGCAGGCACAACAAACCCAAAATGTTGTGAGGCAAAGTATTTCTTAATAGAGCTTAGCCAAACTACATATGCAGTGTCTGCGACCGAGAAGACTAAGTTGCAGCCGCGCTACATCACCGTGTAGATCATAGCGTAGAAAGAATTGAGTTATACTCGAAATGTCTCAAAGAAAATGCAAACTCATCATGATTCTACGTGAGATTACTCAAGCAATAATACGATACCGATCTTTCAAGCTAGTAAATATGAAGAGCAGAGGTTCAGATAGAGCAAAGCCTCTATCATCTCCTGTAGCTAGACTACACTCTGCTTAAAAAGAAGCGACGCGGAGTCAAACAATCCAAGCAGTGCGATGGCGAAGCGGAAAGAGCTTTTGAGACCAACCTCATCTCAGAACTGGTCAACACGAGAGAGTCAGAATGTTATTACAATCGAAAATTCTCGCGATCCAGACTAAGATGAATCAATTTCGCAGACATTTTTCGATGAGAAACTGAAGGGCTACTTTCACGTGGATCTTTGATGGTCTGGCGGGCTCACCAGGGCCGTTACGGATTTATTCGGAGAATTTGTGAGGTTCCACTTCAGAAATTTTGTCTTGGTGCCGTAGCCGATTACTACCTGGCACACTCTTGACTATAAATCTCCTTGACGAATAGGTAGCCACCCATTGCAGAACGACCGATCTGGTGACGAATATACCCCCATGGTTAGCTGTTACAGACGTCTTGTGGAGGGAGACGAGAGGGCTGTAATTAGCAGGTGCATGAGGTGATAGGTTGAGGTGACAACCTGACACTTGACGTCTGCGTCGTAATCTGTGCTTTGCATGGTCAGGTACGCTACGACGCTCTAAGCTGGCATCCGCTTCACTGAAGGTGGCGTAAAGCCTTAAGACGAAGGATACGGCGACTGTTTTTCACCAATGCGCAAATTGAGTCTGGTACTTATCGGCATTTATGCCAGCTCCTAGTACTCAAGGTGCATCTCTCACACAGAGTACGGTTTTTCTTAACCATTGCTGCTCAAGGCGAAGACAACACCCTAGTGAGCGATTATCTGTAAGTTGTGAGAGCACTTCCGAAACGACTTTCTTTGCTCGTTTTGGTTTCGCGAGCGTCATTGAACGATAAAAAATCGTCATCACTACGTGATTGAGGCAAGAATTAGTGTCGTCCACGGCAAGGTATCGAAACACTTGCTGCCGATGCAAAATGGCACGGGTCGAGACTCGTGCAGGGAAGAGGCTGAACGCAGTGAGCGCCTAGAAGAACGGCTAGACGTTGTGCTGTCCGTTTACTGTGTCAAAATCGGGAAGTCACGACGATGATCCGATCGATGAACATTTCAGTAGAATTATTTGAGTGCGTGGGTCAAAAACGCGCGATTGTGAAGACTCGTTGAGCCATTTGGATTGGCTCTCAGAAGATGATCCTCCGCGCAAGTAAAGTATCCTCTAAAGAATAGGAGCGGTGAAGTCAGAGAGTAGAACTAGAAGGATTATGCTGCGGTCGTTTTGCGGGGTATCTTCTAAATACAAACAAGGGCGAACGTGTTGAAGTCAGCAAAGTTCGTCATCCTGAAGTCAGCAAGGTTCGTCACTATGACGT
>NW_020188258.1:902132-902912 GCF_900000015.1 Plasmopara halstedii
GCACAAAGCTCATACTCATGGTCTGCCAACACCCGGAGGGTACCGGTAATCTGGCCAGCGATGCCGCCGCATTCGGAGAGAGTTTTACCCATTGACACGTCTCACTCGTGCGCACATAGGTGCTCGTCCATTTGGCCAGCTTAAGCCACAAGTTCTGACATCTTACAGAGCTGTAGGTCTTTTCACGACCGAGATGACCACCGAGTGGGGTGCATAGAGGATACGGTATTATAAATCCTCATCGTGAGATTCCCACAATTTTTGGCGTCCACGTCGAGTCAGTGCAATAATACAGCAATCGATTATTTAGTGAATATTGGTGCAACCGTGCACGCAGTCGCGACGATAACTTCTTGCCCAAGCTACCAAAATCATTGCTCCCTAGAGCCCATAGTAGCGCTATGCACATATCATCACCCGCGTTAGTGGCGCTGACCAAATTCGGCACGGACGACGTCGCCGTCGTGACATTAGCAATCTCAAAATCTGGGTTTCGTGATAATGCAACAGCCAGAGCATTCTTCTTTTGTGGCTTATACTTCACCTCGAAGTTATAACTGCGAGAAGGAGAGCCACCTTGCCATCCTCTGCGGAAGGTGAGGCGACTGGGTCGCAGTGCGTGGTGACGCATGATCTGTGTGGATCACGAACAGCTCTGAGCCAAGCAGGTGAACCGTGAGCTTGATAGGGCATACTTCATTGCAAGTAATGCCTTGTCGTGAACTACGTAGTTCTTCTCTGCACCCTTCAGCTGGCAAATTCGAACGCAATCACCCGATC
>NW_020188258.1:902922-904236 GCF_900000015.1 Plasmopara halstedii
GTAGATCTCTTCACCCCCGCCCACATCTCAGTGCCGGTCTCTAAGTGGTCGACCTGCTGCAGGCGGTGTGACGGTATCACCGACGCAATCATACGCTGGATCTTGCACTGCTGGCGATCAAAAGCTATCTTCCCTTTCGCAGTGCTGAGTTGGTCTCTCTAAAGCCTGCCCTCCGCGATGTCGAGGATCCCATACTCCTTGAACGTCGTCCGCAGAAGCCACTTGCGCTGACGCCAATCGATCTCTTCGCCGTCGCGAACTGGAGGAAAGCTGCTGGACCACTGGCCATCGGCCTTGTCCAAGAGCACCAGCATGTCATCGCGTTGTTTATCCATTGTTCCTTGGCGTTGTATCGTTATTCCCCTAGCGCGACTCTCTTGGGCTCATAACCCTGTTGGAATTTGGATGGTAAAAGAGAAAGTGATCTATTAGAACCAAGGCATTCTCCCTGCACCTATCTCCTAGAATATGCACCTACCGATACCCCCCTTGAGGCCCAGAGAAACCCCCGCGACTTTTAAGGCCATTTCAACCACCAACATCCTTTCAACCGCCAACGGCCATTTCAACTGCCAACGGCCATCCGGATAATCGTATCCGGATCCGTTTTCCAACAGGTGTTGACCTTTGAGTTGTTGCTGACCTCCCCGTCATTCTCTAAGTGTTTCCTATCACCCACATATATAATCCTACTTACTTCTGTTAGTTAATACGGAGCTCGCCTTTGCAACCACACCATCATATCTTAGCTAATGAGATGAATGACCTCGATGAAGAGAAGACATGTCTTTAAGCCAATAAAAATGCTGTATTTGCAATTTACTTTGTGGGGTGTGTGATCAATATGGATATATGTGATAAATGATTTCTATTATGTTAAGCGTTAATTATAGGTTTCAGCCTTACATCAAAATCCATTTGTAAATTTCATTTTTAAATTGTCCAAACTGTTGAGCGATGGTTATATACGCACCATAAGACTCATGTTTTTGATACTAAACTAATATATATAACTTCAGAAAAGTGGATCAAAAATTGGCATCATTGAGCTATAAAAAAAAGAGTCCTATTTTGATTCCCCGATGTCGTGAATATCATTTGAAGATAATATCATAATATCTTCAATCAACCTATCCGAGTACAGAAACCATCAAATAAACTAAATCAGTACTGACTAAGTCATAAATGTACTGAAATTGGATTAGAGATATTATATCTAGGGAGAATAAAAAAATGCCCCAACTTTTGCCATATCTAAAAAAATATCCCAACTTTTCAAAAAATAAAAAAAATACCCCAGTACGTAAATTATCA
>NW_020188258.1:904246-904908 GCF_900000015.1 Plasmopara halstedii
TACCAATACTTTCTGGGCGAATCTCTTCGAGATGAACAAAGAGAGAGCAATCACCGGTCAAGTGCACATTAGAACCTGTGTCGAAACACCACCATGACGATCTCTCTGGTAGCGACTTGGCCATTTCGTAGTTCTTACTCTTCATGTCCGGAACAGCCAGCATCGGACTGACCATCGCAATACCAGCGGCCACACCTAGATCATCTTCAGCAACTCCACGCCTGTCCACACGGACTTCGCCGTCGCGACTCGTGTAGCTGGAGCGCTGCTGACGCCGTTGCGTCCCAACGTTTGTCCCAGTGTTACCTTCACTGGTGGCAGCCGCACCAGGCCCAGCAACACCATCGATAATAGCCGTACAGTCAGCCTGGAAGTGACCGATCCCACTGCACCGATTTTGTTCTTCCTGTCACGCTTCGGCTTTCGCTGACCATCACCGTGCTGGTTATTCTTGCTCCCTTGTTTCCCATTTTGATGCTGATGGCGAACACCTGTGCTGCCTCCTTGCTGCTACCGTTGACCACTACCTGTATTAGTAGCACGATTTCCCTTGCCACGGAGTGACTGATTCACAGCCGCTTGTTCAATCAACGCCCGGAGTTCTTCCAGGGTCATCTCCGCAGAACGCCCATACTTCACTGCTCCGCGCAGCTGCTCATACT
>NW_020188258.1:904918-905344 GCF_900000015.1 Plasmopara halstedii
CATATTTAAATGAACTAGTATAACAAAAATCAATTTACATATGGAGGTGTTTGGCCGCAAAAGTCTGAGTCTGTCTTATTCGATTATATGTGACAAAGAATAAAGTTGGAACTAGGCTAGGTCATTATTACTTTGATCCAAATAGAAAGTTAAGAGGCGCCAATGTATTCAAGAGCAGAACAGAATAAATAATAAGATGTATCGCTTCATTGCTGCCGCGAAGCTGGGGTGGTTATCGCTGCTTTTCAAATGAGCCTTAAGCCATATCCATGCCATAATCATCGAATAAGATCATCCTGATCAGAAATTTGGGCCTGATCAGCTCCATATGTAAATTGAGAATCGCAACTGTAATGCATTTGAAAATTGATAAGGCTGAGCTTTGTCGCGATTGAGTAATGTCCGCATGTTATTCTAATGTATTAA
>NW_020188258.1:905354-905525 GCF_900000015.1 Plasmopara halstedii
CGGTAAGGTTAAGATAATACTTATCCTCTAGAGAACGATGGCCAGAATTCGTTTGGACGAGGCAGACGCGCTTGTCGAATATGTACCATGGCAAGGACGTAAAGCGCTTAATGTACATTTGTTGCTTTTTGTAGCCTACGTTATAGTGATCGAAAGCGCGTCACATGTAGC
>NW_020188258.1:905535-905668 GCF_900000015.1 Plasmopara halstedii
TGCTGTGTTCTGCCCAAGATCCTTGCCCACGTGCGTGTTCCATTCACTATCCACGTGTTGAGCAAAATGCGTGAATTCCTCTGCTTGCCGCAGGAAATCCTTCCTTGTAGGGTCATACTTCGCCATCAGCACC
>NW_020188258.1:905678-906529 GCF_900000015.1 Plasmopara halstedii
TAGTCGACTTCCTCAAACTCCTCAACGAAAACTCGTCGCCCGGAGCGGACGCGGTGTGTTGCGCTCAGTTGCCGAGGGCTTGGGATGCGCGAGTCACCGGACGGCGATCGTCAAAGTCGTCATCCCCCGCCGCCGACTCGTGATTCTCTTCGAGTGTTGGAGGACAAAGTTCGTCGTCATCGGCATCCTGCCGAACATCTCTCCGTGGTTGCCTACCGCTGTGTTATTAACAGCATCCGACGACGAGCGGCTATTTTTGCAATTTTCGTCCTGTCGATAACGTGCGACTCCACTCCCATCACGAGGGCTCTGCCCTTGATGCCTCGGACCTCGTCCGACCATGCCACTCTTGGCATGCAGCGACTGCTCCAATATTAGAGCAGCGTTCAGTGGGTTACGTGCACTTTCACGTTCAGCCCGCAAGCTATGTTCGGGGCGTTTGTTCGGTACACCTTCGGGGTTCGACAACTCAAATACTCCGATATTTAGCACATTGACCGTCCCGGTCCAGTGCCCGCGCCAATAGCGCTTCTGATTTCTAGCAGAGGTGGGTTCATGACTCACCAAAGCTCCACCAGGTGACATGCGCGTTGCGTCCAAGGTCTTTGACCTCCAATCAATCCATGACTCATGGTGTTTAGGCCATGCCATACAAAGGATAAGGTCATACCTTGTTTCCCAGTAGGGCGCCCTGCGCCTACTGGCTGTTTTCGTTTCCCGCGTCAAACTAGACTGCTTAAAAGCGGGACGTCGGCCCGACAAACCTATATGCGCCTTGCGCCGGGGAAAGCCTGTCCGAAGGTGACAGGTGTCTCCACAGACAAAGCACCGTCGGGTGTTTTCACGCTGCT
>NW_020188258.1:906539-911928 GCF_900000015.1 Plasmopara halstedii
GGATGCGTAATAAGTGAGAACTGCTCCTTTTCAGAGGTATCTAATATTTTTTACGAGGGCAGACAATTTCGAGCCTTTTCATCGTGTTGTAGGTTCAGAGTGAGCTGCCTGGATCTGTGCATTGATAGATACTCACGACTAATTGATTGTGGCAAACTCAAAAACGACCCCCTCCGTCGCACAATCTACAACATCCAGCCTACCAACCTTTTATCACCCTTATTTTAAAATACTTTGTTAAATCTCTCCTTAGGCGAAATTCACCTTGGTGTAAGAGGGCGCTGTTCACAAACAGTCCCTCAAACACAACACACACGTTTAGGAATCGATTCTTGACGTGGAGAGAGAAGGACAATTCCGACTTGGAGGGAATAAGAACAACTTTATACCTTAAAGGTAAATTTGCAACTGAAACAAAATGAGATACGGTTTCTAACTACATGTAAAACACCCCAAGGGCTCCTAGAGATTATACTAATCAAACATTGGGCTCCTAGAGATTATACTAATCAAACATTGGGCTCCTGGTCTATAAATGAAGGGTGTACTGAGGTTGAACCTCATCTTCAACTAATAAAAGATCTTGCGTGTACTGACGTTGAACCTCATCTTTAACTAATAAAAGATCTTGGGTGTACGGAGCTTGAACTTTGAAAGCTTGAACTTCAATCTTCGTGAATGGTATTCAGTAGAAGGGACTGGCTCACGCCACCCACTTCGAAAGCTTGAGCTTCAAGTTTCGTGGAAATTATCCAGTAGAAGTGACTGGCTTACGCCACCCAGTTCTAAGGACAGAGACACGTTGGGCTCGTCACCAGTACGGATCCCCAAGTTGGAACCAGCGTTCTGTCTCACACAGAATGATTGTGAATGTATGTTTTTGGGAGCACCATACTGTAATCTTCTTTTATTAATTCCTACGGTGAACTTCGTTGTATACTTAGAACCAAGCGGATCGCAATCCACTTACACCAAGAGTAATTAAAACTTAATTCAAGGCTAAAACCTCTTGCTTTTCAAACGCAAACTGTATTTATTTGCGGCAAAGCCGTCTATATCTAAATTTATGGGTTTTCTTATCTATATAGTAAAACCTGACTAAATGTATAACTACTGGCAGTCAAACCACGTATTGACTTCTTGTTCAAGTGTAGCAACACCATTGTGTGGTCACGCCATCTTGTGTAAGCCCACATCCTTCATACCACGGCACGTGAAACCTCGTTACACTCTACCCATCATGATTGTGAGCACCTACAGCTCACATGCAGCTGTCGCCTCGAACAAGGCTCGCGTGTCTAAGACACCACAACATTACCGGGACCTTCTTCACAAATTCTCTGCTTAATGATTTCTGTGTCGAGGACACGAAAGACGACATCCAGCCTCGCTGGTTCCGAGTACGCCCGCGGGCAGAGCCCTTGTTCGTCTCCTGCACGCGGTGCAACTTCAGACAGCACGTCCGCGGCTTTAAGGCAAGCGCAGCCCAAGCTCTCGTTAACCGAGTACCACGCAGCGCATTATCAGCGACAGGGTCACACGACCAAGAACACAGACGTGATGTCTACTCCCGACCGCGCACCGCGCCCGCCACGGGCGATGGACTACCTCGTCGAGGATTGGTGGAAGTCGACTACGAGTCGGATACCCCTTCCCCAGGATAGGAAGAAGATGAGGGCTAGGCGCTTCAGCAACGCGACGTGAGCCCCGCTTGAACCTTGCGAACGCCGTGTCCGATTCCCGAGTTCTCAACTTCCGAATAAATGGAGTCATTACCAATGATCTCGTCGAGGTACAGAAGTAGCAGATGGATGCTGTCCGCAGGGCGGCTCCCATGTGTGTGAATCCACGGTCGGTCTTTGACCCTCGTGTGGAATACGGCTTCCGCTCGGCGGTTCCCGCTACAGAAGCAAAGGACGCGATCACTCAATCGTTAGGCGTCTAAGTCATCGGACCCCAGGCCACTACACAAGCTGATCTTGACGAACGAAAAGCTCTCCGAGCTTGCTTCTTGGTTCCTAAGGAAATCCCGGCGGAAACGTAACGCTTAATTTCGTGCTCAAAGAGGAGGCGCTCCCGTACCCGCGATGCGTACGAATTCTGCGGTGCGCGCCCCGGCGAGACCCCTGCAGACGACGAAGAGCTCTTTGAGCGATGGATGCAGCGATGGAAACTCTACTCGCTGTACAGGCTATAGTTGAGCCGCAAGGAGGCGGACGCGCGCGTGGAGCGCCATCTTCGGTTTGAGTCTGCCAAACACAAGGCGCATCGTTGACTTCCTTCGTATTGTCGCCCTGCGACGGCCCCCGCGAGCTCTGTGGTCTCTCACACGGGTAAGTTTGCGCTGCAGTAGCTCAGGACCATAGCTTGAGCTCAGCTTATGGCCCTTCGACTTCCCTGGCTATCGCCGAGGAGCGCGGGACGTGCGACGACGCGAAAAGTCATGATTCCTTTCATCGTAAGCGTCCACGACATCTGAGCAGTCTTGCTAAAGTGGCACTTCAAACCCCACGAGTTATTGTAGTCAAGGTATCCCCGCCACTTCACAAGATACTATGTTTGACCCTGGCGACAATGTCGACCCACAAGACGTTCCACGTGATAGTGGACACCACTATTCCCGTCAAGAATAGTCGGCAGCGGACGATGACGACTGGGTCGATCGCCGTCTAGTGACCCGCGATGCTCTTTGAGCCCTTGAGGACGAGGTCCGTCGCGATCGGGACTCCGCTGAGCATCAAGCAGAGGTCGCATACCACTGCGCAGAAGACCTAGAGAGCTTGGAGCACGTTGTGCGCCGGCTTCCTCACGTTGAGAGCTTTTGCGCTTTGTCGGAGCGGCTTCAAGCCGTTGAGCAGACGAAGGTGTTGCTTTATGCGAAGGTGGAGCGCATTTCACCGTTTGAGATGGAGATCGTTGCACTCCGTGCTCAAAACCACTTGCTGGCCCAGCTTCTGGGTGGTCGAGCGCCTGTGGGCGCCGCTCCGGCGCCAACGCTTCCGCGTTCACTTGCGCCGAATCCCAGTACGGCTTGAGCAAGCACACACAAACACCAGCTGGGCGCGCCTCCGTTTCGGAAGGTTTAGCGTATACGCAAGGCCTCGCTTGGCCACAATCCAAAAAGGTCCGATAAACCGTAGACGGAGCTTCGTCTTAAAGACAGCAGAAACTGCATGGGTAGGAAGGTTTTAGTATTTAGTAAAACCAGGACTCCGACCTCAAAGTTCTCAACATTCCTTCTGTTTCTTCCGTCTGCATATTTTTTCTGCATGCCTTGGCTTTCAGCCATCGCATCGCGAACGTGTCGTAAGACACTCAGTCTGCTAGACAGGATATCATCGACTACCTTACGAACAATGAGCTGGCTGACATCAGCTAGCCGCTCGGCTATTCCTCCTCCACCGATCCCTGAGTTATGATATGGCGGTGTCAGCGGGACGCGAGAAGTCAACTATCCCGTTCCCGGTGAACGGCGTGTGAATCGTTCTGAGCAAAATCTAGGAGTGGCAGCATGGCGCTCCCGTGCCTCGGCGTCTCAGCACAAACGCTGCCAAGGACGTCCTCGATTACGCGATTCACGCGCTCAGTTTGACCATCGGTCTGCGAATGGTCTGCTGTTGGCAAAGTCAACTTGGCGCCCAGCACCCTGAAGAGTGTAGGCCGAAACTTCCCAGGGAAGCGTGGGTCTCTATCGGAGACAATTCACTTTGGGAGTCCATGTTATCGAAAGACACGATTTGCAAACAGCGTCGCTGTACCGACACCGACGATGGTGTCCGGCACTGCCGCAAGATGAACATCTTGATAAAACGGTCCACAAAGACCACCACACCCGTGTTGCCCACAGAGCTGTAGGTCTGTCACGACCAAGATGATCACTTAGTGGTGTGTCGTGGAACTCATAGAGGATGCAATATTTCAAATTCGAATCGCAAGGAACCACACATCGTGGCGTACCCGTCGATTCGGTGCTATAATTAAGCAATCCATTTTTCAATGATTATCGGTGCAACCGTACACGCAGTCGTGACGATAACTTCTTGTCCGAGTCTCTAAACTGCTGACTCCCGAGAGCCTGTAGCTGCGCTACGCACATAACATTCCCCGCATAAGCGGAGCGGATCAAATCCGTGACAGACGACGTCACCGTCGTGACATGAGCTTATAATCTGGTCTGCGCGAAAACACATCAGCCTCAGCATTCTACTTTCATGGCTTAAAGTTCACCCCAAAGTTATATTTTTCGAAGAGGGAGAGCCACTTGGTCATCCTCTGAGAGAGGTGAGGCGACTGAGTCGCAGTGCGTAGTGACACATGATCTATGTCGATCACGAACGGCTTGGAGCCGAGAAGGCGAAATCTGAACGTGATAACTGCATATTTCATCGCAAGTAATTACTTGTCGTAAACTGGGTGGTTTTTCTCTGTAGCCTTGAGCTGACAAGCTTCGAACGCGATGATCCGATTATGTCCTCCGAAGCGTCATAGACGACACTGAAAGGATGATCAGGGTCTGGCAATACCAGTATTGGTGCATTAAGGAGGCTGTCATTGACCCCGACAAAAGCCTTCCGATACTCAGTGTCCCAACCCAATCCACATTCTTCATAAGGAGATTCGACAATGGCCGTGCCAGTTCTGTGTAGTTCTCACTGTACTTGTGCAAGTTATTGGCGAGACCAAGCCACCTTCGTTAGTCCCTTTCCTGTCCACAATGGCCTTGACCTTAGCGGGATCCGCTCGAAAACCACGCTTCCCGATGAATCACCCTAAAAAGGAATTGTTTTCGGCACCGATGATGCACTTTTCTGCATTTGCGTACAGCTTATTCGTGCGCATGCACTCGAATACCGAGCTCAATGAACGATGTGGTTCTCTTCATCCGCCCTCCCGTGCTCCGCACGACTGTGAACAAAGATATCGCCAAATTATGTCTGTGCATACGCCCGGTGGGGTCTGGACAACTGCGTCACAAGACGATTAAATGTTGCTGGTGCATTTGACAGCTCTCCAAGCATCACCAGCCGCTTTCCGAGCATGCCGCTCGGAGTACTAACCGCTGCGAGCGGAAAATCACTCGCTCTCATGAGCAATTGCTAATAACCATCGACCAAGTCGAGAGCACTCTTCTATGTACATTCAAACATTTCTCCCGGAGAACATCCTTCCTTAAAGCCAGCGTCTATACCGGAATGGTGGCAGCGTTGAGCTTATTGTAAGCGTGAGCGATACGCTACGTGCCGTTCGACTTCCGGACACAAAACTGTGAATGCCGAATGGGGAGACCTGCTCTCGCGTACCATTCCTTCGTCGTGCTTCGCACGGAAGAAGGCGTCAATGACGTCGCACTGCTCCTTGGGAAGGGGCCATCCGCGTGTTACTCGTATAA
>NW_020188258.1:911938-912260 GCF_900000015.1 Plasmopara halstedii
CGAGCACGGGAGGATGGATGAGAAGAACCACATCGTCCATTTAAGAGCGGCGCTCGAGTGCATGCGCACGAACAAACTGTACGCCAATGCAGACAAGTGCATCTATGGTGCAGAAGAGATTTCTCTTCCAGCGGATCCCGCTAAGGTCAAGGCCGTTGTAGATTGGCCAATTCCAAAGAACCAGAAGGACTTGCGTAAGTGGCTTGGTCTTGCCAATTTTTTGCACAAGTACAGCGTAAGCTAGCTACGCAGAAATGGTCCGGTCATTATCCAATCTCCTTAAAAAGAATGCGGAATGGTGTTGGAACACCGAACATCAGGA
>NW_020188258.1:912270-917960 GCF_900000015.1 Plasmopara halstedii
CACCCTGTACTTTTTGCGCGTGACGTTGCCTTACGATGGATTTTTGCTCGCCCTTGCGTAGTGCATCGGCCCTTCATACATCTCAGCCGAGAGCCAAGAGGTATGCAAAGCGCACATGTTTCGTACTAGCGCAGTAAAAACATGTGCGAGCTAAGAGGTTTCTCTATTGTTTATGAACACAACCGAGCGATTCATCGTCCACTTAATCTTCCACTTCCAGTGCCCCCACCCAGCCATTGCAAAACGGTAGTCATACTCTGCAATAGATGCGACAACAACCGCATTATCAAAAAATGGTAGGTTGGACGCGGAAGGTCTCGAAGCCAGATGCACCCATTCAGAGACTATTCATAAAAAAATCGCTACTGCCTTTGAATGAGGGCATGATGCCATTGCGACGATTAACTCCTTAATATACTCCACTTGTTCTCGTTCTTCTTTAGTGATAAATAAGAACGTCGAAGTCATCCGATCTGCCTTGTCAAGCGGTGTGAACTCACGCGACATCTGTCACTTCAAAACTTCCCACGTTTGGTGGCGCATTTGATACCAAGATGCCGGTTATTTGATCTTAATACGTATGCGGCCTTCTCACTTTAGACCACAAGCGGGGCGCGCAGCTGCACAGTTTAAAGCATGGATAAACTTATGGCCATGTCAGCTTTCCTCATCCAGTGTGAGAAATTTTTCCGTGTCTGTGTTGTTGGTGTTGGACGTTCAGCATTAGCAGCTTCTTTGTGGGTATTTGCTGACGATCGATGGGAGCTCTTTCAGACGTGTTCCAATAACGCTTTTTAAATGCTGGTCAGCGAGGTTTTATTATCTCCGGCCCTTTGGCCGCCATTTCTTCGATCCCATCGGAATCACTGATAAAAAACTGGTCTACTTATCAGGGGGACTATCGAGTATTTCATATCCTCGCAAATAAATCAGACGTTTCATGACTTGGTTTGGGATTGACTACAAGTGCTTTTAAGATTAACAAGGCGTGAGTGCACTTGGCACAGAAAAGCATCAACGTCCTCGTTAACAATAGCACAGAGGTCGGGCTCGTGTGCCACTCACTACCAGGAGCAAAACGAGAGAGCTGAGCTTTTATGTACTAAGCGGCTAATAATCTGCAGCAATATTTATATTACAAAGTTCTGCTGCTTATGTATTAATACTAAATTTGTTCATTTTTACCATCTTTTATATTTAAACAGCTTACTTTTTTTCAGACATACGATCAGCAATTTAAGTGTACCATGGACCCCTTCTTTTCATGTCTCGTCATCTTTATAATTACCGATACTCTCACTAATGTGCAATTTAAATTCGTTAGAGTTTAGTCATTGAATTTGGAAATTTTGAGTGCCTGTCTCTGGGATAAGTAGATTAACTTCGCAAACGTATGTCAACTAGTAGTCTAAACGCGAAAGTGTTCGCCGAAGGGCCAGAGGCAGAAAATGCTCGTCTGGGGTTACTCGCCACCTATTAGAATTTGCAAGTAGAATACAAAACAGAAGCGTTTAAACCAGGTTCCGCCAATAGAACTGTTAGTACCCGCCGTGAGGTGCTGATGCTGAGTAAGTTGGACATTGAGGGCCACGGCGGAATCCATATTGTTCTCTGGAATAGGGATTGACCACGCTTTTAAATGTTTCAATAGCATATCGCGCATGTGGTCTACCAATCAAGAGATTCTGCGTAAGAACGAGCGCTACGTTAGGTCAGATAAGCCCTAACGTGGAAGTATTCGAAGAAAGACGTCGCAGGCGTTTGAACCGGCTAGCCATGTGCTCTATGGTCTTGATCACTAGTTAAGGAGGCAGCATATAGCGATTTACAGTCGGGAGTTCTCCGCGATAGTCGCTGATGTTTTTCCTCACGCAGCTATAGTTTGTTTTCACAAAGGGCGACGGGCAGGTACAACTCGCACCACATATTTTAACAGAGTAGTAGTCAACCTTGAGGACTATCACAGCATCGAATGTCGTCTCGGATTGGATCTGGATTCAAGATACGTCTCATCCTAGTTATGACGTGGTGTATACACAGTGCTTTATCAATTGACTGTTAGATGAGCACGTTAGGTGACGCAAACACCTTCCTCCACGTAGAACTTTAATGACTCATAGTATAAAGTAGAATCGCTATTGTTGCAACACGAAGCTACAACAGCTTCGACGCAGGTCACAGAGTTCTTCATGTTCTTAAACAAATTCATTACTAAATGACTGGAGCAGGACTCAACAGTAAGAAGCGATAGTAAGCTGCGGTCACAAGATGAATGAGAAAAAAACAATCATATTTTGCGAGCACTAAAGTCGTTTCTGTTGTGAAAAAAATGAGCGGCGTTGTGTCGTGCTCTTTTGACGGTGTCTCTGGTTGAGAAAACAGCAGCGTATCTGTATATCTTGTGTCAGGACCAATGAAGAATAGAGGCCAATGTGTTGCGGTCTCTTGTCATTACGGGCAATTATCAGAGAAGTCAAGCCTTAAAACGTATAAGACTGACTCATCCTTCTCACGATATTCCGGTATTACAAATTGAAGATAGCATGTGACACGCCCATTATGCAGAGCTGTGATACTCCAGAATTTGAAAAAAAAAACAATAATTTAGTCGCAAAATGAAGTGAGCGATGTAATTATATGGTTCAAGATCTGTACTCATCACCACTGGCAAAAGCTCTTGTTGAGCTTAAAGAAAAAATTGGGGAGGGTTTCCTAGACCGTGATGTTGCCGAAATGATAAGATTGATATCGATGGAGAAGCTGAGCTGCACGTTCATTATGTATGGATCAGTTATTTCAGACACTTTTAAAGTATTGTACTCAGTGAACTCTACTGAAGGATTTAGGAGAAAATATCACGACGTAGTGACAGGTGACCCACCACGCGTGTTATTCCGAACCAGCAATTGCATCATAGAATTGACTTGCTTTCCTTAACATAAACAGCGTCATAATTTAATGCTCCGTACCAAGAAAATGGTGTGACGTCGTAAACGCTGTTTTCGAGGTGAAGCACGAAGCGGGAGTTTTAAAAGAAAGAGTACATTCCTCAATTAGGACCGACCTTATGTGACAAAAAGTCCAATAACAAGCTACAAATTAACCTTCCGTGACAAAAAGTCCAATGGCAAGCTACAAATTGTGAATTCTTATAGCAAGCTGTATGCAGGCACTATTCCGGCGCAAACGCTGTTTCCGCATGCCGTTCTACCCACTGGAGTCGAAAGGTCATCTCGTCGGCGCTTGTAACGCACTTGTCTACGTCTGCAAAAAAGTTGATTCAGACGCAAGACTAAAGTAGTGCTTGCAAAAGTCTACTGTCCTCTATCTTAGTCGTATTATCATATAAGGCAGATTCCCAAACAGAATCGCTGATCTTCGTTGCATGTCACTATCGTGCACATTGCAGAAATTTCTAACGAATGTGGTCAAATTTACTTCCCGGCGCTGAAAAGTCCAATGTAACAACTCGATTAAGTACCAAACGATGGTAAGAGAGTCCAAGACAATCGCGAAGGCTACGTACCATCGTCATATGGCAACTTATATGCACAAGAAGTAGTTGTCTCATTGTTTGTGCTACACTTTTGATCGTTCAAAAACGATCGACTGATTTTGTTTAAGCGCTTGAATTATGCTGGCTTTGACCTGGTTGACATAGTGAACTTAGTCGGTATTATGAGCACTAAATACTTTCATGAAATTGTTATCGAGTCCGAACACATCAGTGGGTGTAGTAATTAGGCCGCAAGGTCTACACGCTCGAGCTCAATGATTTGATACCCACTTCTAGTATTGTTGTATTTGCTCGGCAAGCTAGACATAGCTACTTTATTTTGACTCTTTCCTTTTTTACTTTTCAATCACCGGCATGATCGCAAACTTACATATACAAAACCTTTTGTCGGTCGCTTAAATTTGACTGTTTACAGTTAAAGTATTGCCGTTATGCTAGCTTTGATCTGGTCAACATAGTGTCCTCATCTGAGACTTTGGGAACCGTTAGGCCGTTTGTTTATAAAAACTATACCGAATTCGAGCTTGTAAGTGTCGTCTAGTAATTAGGAAGCGACTTTAGAAGCTCGAAAGCGAGGGCTTATTGATGACGCGAGTTGAATTAACAATAGCAATCAAGTCATCTGCGGAAAAAGAATTACGCGATAATCCACCTTGTAAAGTTTATACGAACGTAACCGCATCGTTCGTGATAGACGAATATAGATAATAAATTCGACGCCAGGATTTACCCTCCATTATTTGCTTTTTGACCTAGCTAGGACCACCTTTTCGAACCAGAAACGTACATCCGCAACGTATGGTATTGGGACCACAGCATTCTTCTAAGACAAATGGCGTAATCATCAAGAGCGAGACCAAAGATACAATCGTGTTTGAGATTTTTAAGTCTTTCTACGTAGATGGAACAGAAAGTAGCAAAGTATGGACCTTTATTAATTCAGTTCGGTTTATACCAATAATCGAACAGGTTAACAGCCGCACCAAGAAATCTATCCAGCACGCTTCACCCTCGCAGCTATGATGTCCAAGCAAACCGAAGTCCTCCAGGGCAGTGGAAATTACTTCCACTGAGAGTTTAACATGCGCATGACACTTGCACGAAAGAGGTTGTTGGCGCACGTTCAAGTCGTTAACGGGAAGAGGCGATGACGGAATCCTGGCTGTTCATCGACGCCAAGGCACTGGTGGCCATCGTTCAGGGTATCAAGTTACAGCACCAAACCAGGATTCGGTCTGCGTCGACGGTTATGCGCGCTTTGAGCATTCTACGAGAATTTACAATCGTATCACGCGCTTCACAACCGTGTCGAGATGACGCGCCGGTTGCATGAATTTAAGATGGAGAGAAACTCGACTATACTCAATCATCTGGATGCGTTAGACGATGTTGTTACTTCAGTCACTTGGAGAGCCTGTTGAAGAATCGCGACAGCTAGTGGTACTACTGAGCAGCCTCCCGGCAGATTATGATTTGATTGTGTTGATTGTGGAGATATCGAGGACGTCACGCTAATCGAGGTCAAGGAGCAGTTGCTGAAGAAGCATGAACGATTGTAAAAGAAGGAGACACGGAGATAGTGTTTCCTGTTCACGGAAGCGGTGGGCGGTTTAGAAGCAATCGTGGACCTGGACCGAAAGATTACGGTCCAAGGAAGAAGAAAAAGGTGGCTTCAAGGGAAGGTGCTACAAGTGTAATCGAGTTGGACACATAAAACCTAACTGACCAGTCGGGAACGATGGCTGTGATAAAGACACGATATTCGCAATTGGCGAAAATCGGATTGATGGATGGTTGATCGATAGAGATCCGACATCGCATATTAACGGATTTTTACGAACAGAAGACCTTCTACTATTACAACCCCCCATCGAATTTTCGACAATATTCTAGAAATAAAAGACCGCTTCGATTAAAAGACCTCTTCAAATGAAAGGCCGCTGTAAACACCTTACCATTGGGTCGTTATTTTGAAATCGATCATGCGTCAAGCAATTGAGCTCGAAAAGAAGCAGGAGGCGATCAAGTGGATCGGCGAGCAAGGTGGTGGCGTACCGAGTCGCGCAGCGCCTCCCTTTCGCAAGAAAGGGTGGCGTGCTGATGCTGCCACATTTTGAAAGTGGTGGCGCAACAGAGACGAGATTTTAAGTGCTCAACCATACCAAAAGCGGCT
>NW_020188258.1:917970-932728 GCF_900000015.1 Plasmopara halstedii
GATCTTGTCGGGGCGTCGCAGGGAGAAGCTCGAGAGCGGCTGCTACCAAGGAACAGGGAACAAGAAGGGCACACAGCAAGGTAATTACAGATATGTAGGAAGGATAGATTGTGTAGCTGCTAACTAATACACTTTGGCATTTGCCTTCCACTACTCAACAATCAACGCTCGAATCAAACGCTTTGAGCAATTTTGAATTTGAAATCTGAGCTTTAGTAATTTCACAATACTGATATCCGAAATCATCATCGCTCAGACATTTTCTTTTCATATCTGTGTGGTCGATCGAAAATAATACGATACTTTGACAGTGAGTGCAAAGGGTGACCAATTCGCCGACACTATTAGTTCGGGCAGTGTGATTGAGTCGTCTTTCAGCCACAACGCTTCTGAGAATAATGCTTACTTCCGAGTTGTTACGATATTGCAGCTATATGTTTATTTTTCATGCTTACGTTTTACATTTATTCGTAGGAAAACCAAAATTTAGATTCGAGTACATGCTGGTAAAGGTGCCAGATTACAAGCATTCTACCTGATAAGTTAATCCTGTCGGTGTCTGAAACCTAGTGATTCCCCGGTGGCATGATTGAGACTGAAAATCTCTAAATGGACAAAGTTTGATCACACGGTGCCTAGGGCTCATTGTGGGGTGCCTAGCCTGTACCTCCGTTCCCTCGTTCTTTGTGATGGTATACAGACCAGATTGCACATCCTTGTGGTATAGTAGTTTGGTATAGATATGCAAATGTTTGGAATAGCCAGACATGGGAATATAATAAACTATCTCACTTCTAGTTTGACCATCAAATTAACACTATTGCATCAAATCACCAGGTGATCGTCTTATAATTTCCTCTCCATTTTGTATACAGGACGTGAAAGCAATTCTACTATTTTTCTTGCCGGCACAGTGTGTGATGTTTAATGCGCATATTTTCGTCTCGCCAATAGAGACTCGATTTCAACTTTGATAACGCTGTTTCTGCCTTCAAAAGTAAGTTGTCACATGTCAACACGAAGACGTACTTGCGCAGAGTTTCCACTTGCAGGCAGATTAAATTTCCCTCTGAGCAAAAAAGGAATTGACGTATTTGTCGAGCATAATATGTTTATCGGACAGAGCGAGTAGATGACATGATATAAGCTCACGATTTTGGGAAGTTTCTACAGTGGCTCTAGACGGTATGCACCTCAAAAGCTTGCTTGTGTTTTATTGCTTAATGTTTCTTTCGACTGGTAATTAGTGTGTACTGATGATAATATTCTTTTGAGTGTATAACCTGTCAACTAAGGCACAGTTTCATGTAAATCCAAATCCAAATCTGGATACAAGCTAGCGCGCTTAGAGTCTTCACCCTTTTTCATAGCCATGAGCTCAGATGTGTGGCAATTCTAACAAAGATCTTCACGAGTGATCATCAAAACAACACCGTATGGAAGAAATAAGAGCTAAAGTGTTGCCGTTTGCATGTCAGGCACTTAATTGTTAAAGCGGTATTACGAGATAACAGAGCGTAATTTCTTACTTTAGCGTATTGTAGGTTCGCTCTGAATCAGTGAAATAAATGGTGATGATTATCACTATCAAGTTGAAAGTAGCCCTTATATAAATCAACATCAACAATCACAAATCAAGCGTTCAAACACCAGGTCTACTTGACACTTGACGCATGTATTCAATCCTGATTACTGTTAGTGCTTCAGCATTCAAGGGCATGCGGGTATGTGAATAGCGATAACACATGCACATATAGTCTTGTCTACAAGATTCAAATGCTGCCATTAAGACCTCTCTGCTATGCAAATGTAGCAAAGAAAAAGGTGGACATGCACTCCAAATTACCTGCCGTTATGAATATGGTCGTCGCTGAACTTTATTCTGTTCAAATTCTTCATTGCGTCAATCTCAGCCCTTTGCTCGTGAACAGGGACGTCCCTAACAATTTAGTATAGAAATACATCGAAGGCACCGTGCATGGATAAAAAAAACAAGTACCTCGAGTTGCGGCCGTGGCTCATTGCCGAATCGCTGAATTGCTTATAATGATATCAACCACTCGACTAAACAATACAATGTATTCAGCATCCTTTCAAATTAGCCGTCGAGACATTTTACCCTCCCCACTTAAATTTGCTGCCTCAATTGATAAAAAGCTCAATGCTATTAAGTGGTCAGCGCTGTCTCCAAGCAACCTGAATTTAGGGTAATTCAATGCATATGGACATTCACCAAGAGTGATGAACGCTCGAATCTAATGCTACGCACAGATGAACTACTGTTGTTGTTTGAAGACTCACAAAAGACGGAGCAAGTCAATAAGTTAAAAGCGCATTTCTAATCCGACGATTAAAATTCAAGAATTCATTATCTAGATTAGTTAATGTGTTTGAACCAGTAAAGCACGTATCCATTTTTCTATCAGTATTCTAAAGTCTTCACACAATTGTAGCATCTACTTATCGATGTGCAATGCATCGCCTGTGTAGCCCAGCTGCTTCTTCCATTCCGCTGAGATGCGCTCTATTGTGCGACAAGTTTTTAACAGAGGTAAAAGCATCTGATACTATCAGCAATTAATGGACGCCATTGTTAAGTCATAACCATTCGGAGGCGCAGTAACGTAGATTTAAAGGTGCAGAGCTTAACCGACAAGATTAACTTATCAGGTAGAATGCTTGTAATCTGGCACCTTTACCAGCAAAATTGACGCATGTACCAATTGAGACTCAAATTTAATCGATTAAGCACTCGTTTTCCTTAATTGGTTAAACTTCTAAGGTCGCAATTAATCTTTCAATGAATAGCCGCTTATCACACATTCAACATCAACGGACATGGCGTTTTATCAGTTTCCACACGGCTCGGGTCGTAGACATAATTTTGATTGCCCGACATTATCGGTTATCACTTTCGAAAAGGCGGCACAATATTTCCTGGAAAACTGATTCACGTATCTGCCTTTTACTGCACTGATAATGCCGTCGTTACGTCTCTACTTTCTACGGGAAGTTACGTCTTTATAGGTACAGAGCTTTTTCACTCTTACTAAGCGTATTTTTTTCTTAAGCAGCTGCATTTTGGTCGCTTGAAGTATCAAAGACCGGGACCTTTACATATACATGACAAAGTCTACATGTGATGAAGCAAGGCTTTTGTTCACTTGTCGCGGAACAGTGACCAGATTCAGAGCCCACCATTTTCTCTTATCTTACTGTTTGAACTTATTAAATTAGAAATAAAGTCGCAAGTGTAAACTTTTGCATCCCAATGGCTGGCAATGCTTGCTCGTCTTTTCAAATAGGAAAAAAGTTATTAAGCCTCCAAAGTTGGTCGACCTTTTAGTTTTGTAATTGTAGAAGACGAATTCGTGCATACATATCATCGAAAAGCAGATAAAACTTGCTCAATGAGAGCAATACGATCGACGAGTTTGTCGAACAAATGCACTAGCGACGATGAGTTTGTTAGCCCAAACGTGGTCGTTGTAAAATGAATGTAACTCATATATAATCAGCGTCTTCAATCTTCACATTCAATACTCAAAATTCAGATTTCCTATCTATTCTCTATTGCGTGCAATATCTTGGTCAATGCCTCGACTAAGGTCGATGGAGTGCGAATCACAAGCAAACACTGACTTCCTCAGCACTCACGAGTATGCGCGTATACGACTTACTTTGCTACATGTAAATACAATCTGTCTATAAGATTCAGACTTTATGCATTGAGGTCAATGACGTTTTTTAGATTCATGACGAAAAAATTTGGAAGACGAGCGTGCAGAATTACCTGACTCTGTGAGGATGGTCAACACTCAACTCCATTCCGTCCTCTTGTGAATTGTCCTTCCTAAAATTGATCGTGCATAGGAAGACGTTGTTCTGATATTTGGGACAAATCGTATCAAATACCTATCTGTAACATTGACACGTGGCAAGAAGTTCACAGCCAAGTCTCACTTTGCACAAATTGAATAACGGAGGACAAGCTCAAAAGCGCACGTAGTATGAGTGCTTATAAGGATCATTGCCAAATCGCCCATTTGTTGGTCATGTTAATTAACTACTCAATCACATTTCCAGCACTAGATCACTTTTAAGTTTTATATTTTGCCGCTTCAATCAGTAAAGCTATCAAGTGGTTCATGCTGACCGAAACCAAGGATGATCGTACGTGGAGAAATTCGCCAAAAGCAACAATTCGTTTTATAGCGAGATATACGCTGCGCACAGGCTCCCTTAGACTGTCAAATGAAAACGTAGCTACAGTAAGTCAATAATGACGTATCTTGAATCTGAAGTTCAAAGCCTTGGAATACCGTGTCGTTAGTCTGCGGGATCAGTTGATTGTTAGCCGAAATTTCTGCCAGTATAGTACGAAGATGTGCAAATATAGCCAGAATTGACGACGCATAGACATTAACATTCTCTGGCTGAGCGGTCCATTAACAATGTCACGACCCTTTCCAATGCAAATTTAGCCCATCTCGTTGCCACAATGTGTTTACAGGGGATCGTACGCAGTGTGACTGAGTAACTTTTCAGCCGCAGATAATTTCGCAGGTATTCAGCAAATGTTTCTTTCAAAGTTTTCAGCCTCCGATAGTATCAGTATCAATGAATGAGGTAAGTCGTAGCCTTTTGTAGAGCAGTACCGCAGATTTTGGCTCAATTTTTAGCAGGTAACATAGCTCTTCAAAATCACTTTCAGTAGTTTACATTTACCAGTGCACCTTACGCAAGTGCCAATCTGATCGGAAGTGTCGACACAAAACAAGTGTTAAACGCTCTTTTACGCGTATTACCTTCGTTGGTTGTTTTACATTCACTAGCTAAACTTTCTCGAGGTCACAACGACTCGTCTGATAAGCCAGTTGTCTTTTTTGACATCTTTGGTTGTTCGACAGTCTACTTCCAAATTACGGATAACAATTCTGGAAAAATCTTGGGAGTTTCTAACTATATTCGATTGATTGTGAGCCTTTTACGACTTGACAGCCTTTTTACTAGATAAATGATGCTGTCTTTACTTTCATGAGCAGTCACACCGTTAAACGTACGGAGCGACTTCTGTTATCTGGTCGCTGTTACTCAGCGTAAAATTGTTCATGTAGCTCCATTTTTAGTATCCGCCACTTGGCTTTGTTATAGTGAAAAGGCATGGCAGGACCCTCTCTACATGTGAAGAAGCAAGGGTCGTATTCATTCCTGCAACGATAACCAAATTCATAACCGATCACAATTCTGGACCCTCGCGCCCGACGCTATATTTAAGTTACTAAGCTGAAATGAAGAAGTGCTCATCATTTGAATCACACCGATAGGCAATCGTATTAGAACCTGCTCTGTATGACTGACGTAGAGCAGCCTTTCTTCTAGCTAATTGAGTTTATATATAACGTACCAAAGTTGATGTAAGAGGCTTGATCGCAAATGTTTAAAGCTATTCAAGTCTCCAAAAATTTGACTTATGGTTTGTGTCAGCAACAAGACGTTTTCACTTATAGACAGGTTACAGCTGCCTTCTTGAAGGATCGACATAATTGTCAACATAAGCATTAACTACGACATTTTTTTCGGTCTTACGATTTCAGGAAGTTACTTCAGCTTAAGCTCTAACGCCATGAGTCCAAACTTTTGTTGCTTCTGTGCAAGCGATTATGCGATGGCGCATAATTTCCGAGCCACATTATCAAATTACGAGGGCACAAAATGTCAAACACCAGTGTCTGCGTGTGCAGTAGATGCGCCATTACAAATAACAAATTGAAAGTCTGAAAATTTCATTCTGGATCTTAAATCGACCTCGCAAATCGCAAAATAAAGAGCATTACATTTTGAAGTAAATTTTGGTTTGCGCTGCATCTTGTATCTTGCATTGTGACAAATATGTGAAGAAACGCCCAGAAATTTCAATCAATATCCTTCACATATCTAGTCGATGCAACTAAAAAGTTAGCTCCATGCTTAAAGTGTTGCCCGCTTGCACGTCATGTACTCACTTATAGAAAAGGTATTTTGAGATATCAGACTCTTACTCAAGCAAATTGTATTCGGTAAATTAAACGGTGATGGTTATCTCTGAGAAATTCGTGCCATTTTATATAGTGCCGAAATCCGACATAACTGAAGTTCAGTCTATAATTGAAAGTTCAAGCAAAACCTGTTCGTGCCGTTCAATTCACGCGTTGAACGCTGTGAAGCGAATCAATTCTACTTATCAACTTTTCCATGTATAGAATACTCTCAATTCAGGTCGCTTTTGATTAGGACTAAATTATTGCGTTTCTATTAACGAATGCAGCAAATGTATAACTTAAAGGAGCTTGACATACAGTCGAGTCGTTGATGATCATGACCATTGATTCCGCGATTCGGCAACGAACTACGTAAAGACCATGGCACTTTTGCTTTAAAGTCCATATTCGCTTGTCCACAATGTCATGTTCGTGCAAAGCAAGTCATGGTTGTTTATACGTTGTCAGCGTTATGAATATTTGGCATGCAGTATCTAATTCACTCAAGAAACTATCTGTTTAAAACTCTATGCAAACGCTTAATTTCAGGTATACATTCGATTAGTTGGGAAAGCGTGCAGTCGGATATAATTGTGATTGAGGTGACAATAAAACAGGGGGTAAAGTAAATCGAAGAGACGAACACCGTGTTCAAAGGCAGGTGATTTTGAGTGCGTGTCTTCATTTTGCCTTGTAACATTTAATATGATAGAGAGTGCGTCAAGGTATCGCCTTCAAACGTTCTAGGCAAAATTGTTTAAAGCTGTTCGTATACCGCATGCTGTAGCCCTCAAAAGCACTAATTTACATGTATCGTGCACTAGATAGACCTTAGGATTGAGTTTTGGTATACTGTAGTCGTAGATCAACAAATAATTAGCCCGAAATAATAAGCTTGTATGGAGATGTGCAAAAATAGCTGGACTTGTCGACGCGGGGACATTATGACTGCATGTCTGAGTGGTCCATCGACAAAGTGACAATTCCTCGACAAGCCCATCTCGCTGTCACAATCGTTGTTACAGTGGTACAACAATTTGGCTGAGAAGCACAAGTTTTTTTTAAATAGTTAGAAATATTCATTTACTGATACTCTGAAACTTTACAGTATTGTATGATCTCATTGGTAGCACAACAGACATTTCGATGGACAAGGCATCGCCTGGATTGTCCAACGACTTGGTTTAGCGCATGTTTTACCTTCCATCCCGTCGTGATGCGCTCTATTGTGGGACTAAGTAACAGAACAGACTTTTCTTTCGAGAATAAACATCTGATACTATCAGAATTCTGTGGACGCCGTTGTTAAGTCATGACCATTTGGAGTGCAGTAAAACCTATTTCAATGGTGTAGAGCTGAACAGACATGATTCTTCTTTACAGATAAAGTTTGGTGAAATGAGAATATATTTTCTGTACCAGCAAAGTTTAGGCAAGTACCAAAAAAGTTGGTAGCGTCGACACAAACTAATCGGTTAAGCGCTCCTTTACCTGCGAATGTCGCGCTCGCCCGGTTGTTCTGCATTTACTGGCTCAATCTTCTCAAGGTAATTCACAGACGCTTTCAATGAAACGAAATGCGCCGTTTATCGCACTTCAACATCAACGGACATGGCATTTAATCAGTACCACAGTCCTTGAGTAAGTAAACCCATCTTTAATTCTTCAACTATACCGTCTGCAGTTTTAAGAGATAGGTAGCACAATAACTGTGTAGAAAAGTTTTGGCTTCTTTTACTATCGGGAGCTGCTTTTTACAATTTGACACCCTTATACGATTTCAATAATCATAAAAATACGGAACGGCCTCTCTATATGTAGCCTGCTCTCTCTTACAGTTACAATGCATAAAGTTTATGTTGAAGCGACTTAGTCGTTCGTAGTAGGATCGACCGGGTCTTTATCATGAGTGGAAGGTGCGACACAAAGCAACCTCTACATGTAACAGAGCAAGGCTTGTGTTCGCTTATCGTGCACCAGTGACCAAATTTCTCGCCAACCACTAATATTTATTATTCTTCATATCCGATATTATACTTAATTAAAGTAGAGTTCAGGTCAGTTTAGACTTGCCATCTATTTGCTGGCAAGTGTAACTGGGGCCTTGTTTACTCGCCACAACTTTAGCGTCACACCGACAGGCGATTTGCATTGTAACCTGTTCGTCTTTTCGTGTAAGGGGGTGAAAGCAGCTCTTCCAGCTGGGTGTACGGATGTGAGTTTGCTACGTCCAATGTGCGGATTTTTAGCTTTTAAAAAAAAGCCGTCAATTAGTGTAGAAGGGCTTCTCCTTAGGCTAAGAATCTTTGTCCATATGTGCTCCTCAATGATAGTGACGACATCATCTTAGTCAACTACAGGGCCTCAGAGTGCAAAGATCAAACAAAAAGGAATGACTAAATCCTTCCTCTATACCCCTATCGTCGCTTAATTAGGGGTGAACGACTGTTACATTGTTATCAATTTAGCGGGGTTCTCAGTAAAAGAGAGGTGAAGGTGCGGTCGAGTCGTAAAGTTCGCATTGTCAAAGGTCATTTCCAAATTTACAGGCCACCTGCCACAGCAAACCATGCAAGTCATGCAATCTTCTTCAGGATCAGTGGTATGCCAAACTAAATACGCAAAAGTATACGACGAACAGTTGCAAACGATGCAACTTGACCGAGCTCCGTGGCAATGTATTAGCCACTTGCCTAATCGCCGACTCATGGTCCAGCGTATTCTACAGCTTTCGCAGCATTCCCGCAAGTTCGATATAAATCCCGATCGAGCAGTGCTTTTGGCTAAACACATTGAATTGGCACTTTACTCACGTGCTGGATCGCTTGTGGAATATTGCAATTTGGCCACATTTCAGCGTCGACTTCAAAGTCTTGTGGCCTCAAGTGTACACGAAGCAACTGCATGTAAAAACTTGCAAAAGCGAAAATATCATTTGGTTACTGACCATATCATGCAAGGACACAGAGCTCTCAAACGTCGTCGGTATACCGCAAGTAATCTATTTCCGTTGCTTGGTGAAGATTGCACACGTCGCATTTTTGCGTTCCTCGATGGTAAAGAACTTATGCAATACCGAGTTTTGAACCAGTTTGCCGCAGCTTTTCTACCAAGTTGCGCTTTGACATTAGCAGTCGAAGTGACACAATTGACAAATGGATTATCAAGCGATTCGTCACTGTTGCAAATGACCAACATTCAGCATCTAACTGTTTATCAACGCGGAATCGAATCAGCTGCAAATGTGGGTTCGGCAATCACGCCACTTTATGCCTGGACCTGTCCAGATCGTCTACCAAGTCAGTCTAACGATGGAGAGAGTGCTGTACTCGCTTTGGCCGATGCACTCAGCGCTGGCGTCTTCCCAAGCCTCACAAAGCTACAGCTCAATTCTGTCTTTGTCAACACGATGAGTGGAAATGCTCTTCGTGCACTCTGTAACACATTGGCCACAAACTGTTGTCCACATTTAAACGACTTCCTTCTTGCTGGCAACAGTATCGCAGATCTTGGGGCGATTGAGATAGCGCATCTTCTACATTCGACCATAGCCTCTCGTCTAACTCGACTGGATTTGCGACGTAATTTTATCGGCGAGTCAGGAATGCGTGCGATTTTGTCAGCATTAACACGACACTCGAATCCAGTTCTTCAAGTTTTATGTTTAGGGGGTAATTTGGTCACGGACAACTGCGTAAAGCAGTTGCAGCAGCTTTTGGCGAATTCAAGATGCAGTAAATTGCGATTTCTAGGGCTTGAAGACAACTTTTTGAGTGTCGACGGCGTGCAACGTGTGCTGGAGACAGCAGCAGTCAGCAGTTTACCGTCCAAGAGGCCACGTCGTGTCTCGTGCGACGGAGCGAACTAGTTTGATTATTCACTATTTTGAAGTAGAATACAAATAGATTTAAATATAGAATTTCGACATGCAGTGGCATACCTAAAATTATATCACTAGTAAAAATATTGTCAATAAATCAGGTACAATTAATTTTGGCTTATTAGTATCTTTAAGTGTTAGCTAAAAATTTCAGAATCTTATTAACGGCTTTCCGTTACAAACCGGTCACCAACATCATTTCAGAAGCACAACTAAGCAGAACGCACAGCTCAAATACTTCATTAATTTGTACGGCTTGCGCTCGATTATAAGCAGCGCATCACGTGCTCAGTAGGGCACTGATACGCTCTGTTGTTGCAACTCTCGGGTTTACCGTAATTTCAGGGAGAGAGTCCGTCACAACGCTATGATGAGTCAAAACTTACGTCACACAATAATATAATACAGTCCTTATTGGTGATATTCTTCTGGCGGTGTCGTGGAGACATACCATCCCCACTGTGGAGACTTCGATTCCCAATCTGCTTGATTTTGAACATCTTGAGCATGACATTTTTGCTCGTTTGAATCCTCCTCTGCTACGTCAGCATCAAATTCGCCTAACTGAACATTAGTCATCAACCATTTAGTTCAAAACACATACTATGTAGACCCTTTCACTGTAACGTACACTGAGGTTGCGAAGACTTAAAGTGTGGTTTCTGGACAAACTGGACGAATCGCTCTCGGTACTGCTAGACTGATCATCTAGTGGATTCTTCTCGGGATGGAGGTATGCTATTGTTAATTTGCGCTCGCCCTCTGCTGCTGTCATGAGGTACGTGATTACACTCACAGCAGTGACAGCAGCTGTAGCAACGACAGGATGCTCCTTGACCCAGCGAATGCCGGCAGCAAATTCGATTGGGGTCGGAAAAAATGATGGTGCGACGACATCCAGCATGATGAAATTTGCACGTCTGAGCTCAGTACTTGGGTAGCAATGAAATTAAACTTGATGAGCGCAGGAACAAGTTTGTACGTTCAATTTTTGGACTTGGTTTGTTTTCAAAAACTTTTGGACAATGGAGACTGTAAGGGCCGGTTTCATCTTGAAATTTGCACGTGGCAGACAAGACAACAGATGCTTGCAGAAAAGGAATGTTAGAAAACCTGGATAAACCTATAAAGGAGGCGAGTCTAATCTCGTGGGATAATTGCTAAGTATTCGATTTTATCTGTACAAACAAATAGCTATGAATATGCATTTAGCTTCGCGTTATCTTCTTCAAGAGGGTTAATGGCGGCTCGGGTTGAAGCAGCTTTGTGACTTGTCCATTGCACTGCTACACATACTGCAGAGTGGAACCTAGTAAGCTTAATTAAAAGTTTATAGTGCCTACTTAAATCTGTGATTGAGTTTTGTTTCAGCATTGCACACTGGAATCCTGCCATTGCTTATCCCAGGTTTTAACTGACAACACCGTCAAATAGAAGTAACGGCATTCGTCGGTAAAAGAATGTGAAGGACCGGACACTGAGCACACTTTTAGAAGCTATTGCTCCAAATATATCACCTAAGTATGCACAGATTCGAAAGTCTGCTCAAAATCAGTACCACTGTAAATAGAGTTAAATTGTGCATGCCACTACAGCCCATCTCGGTTGTGATAGTGACAGCTCGCATTGTCAAAATATCGTAACATCGTCAATTGCACATCTCGGCATAATGCAGACTTTTATTTACGATGATTCAAAGTTTGATCGTTTCCAGATAAGGAATTTTATCAGCGGGCTAAGTTTTTAATTTTACAAACCAAACAAACCTTTGTGCAGCGTCATGAAGCCAATCATTACATTGATGATTTATCATCATGTATTTAATTATTTGTAACTTACTGACTTGATAGATGATAGCTTTATATCACTTAACAAAAGTAGCAGTATACTCAAATATGGACCTGACCGTTTCAAATGTCGTGGGGGCAGAGAATATATATTTGAAGCTGTACTTACTCATCCATTTTAAGTGATCTACCAGCAGTGGTGTGCTGCAGTCAGGGTTTTGTGTAGATGTGGATGGGAATGTGGTGAGGCGCGAAGTAGACCCCACGGAGTGAATCATTGCTGCTATTGTGGCTAGTGAGCTGTCGCTAGCAGTTGTAGACGAACCCTCATCGGCTTTGCGGATCGCGAGGTGATTTGTCTTGTCTCTCGAGCTGGCTGCGGTAACATCACAAGAGAGAGACGCGACGCTGTGCAAGACGTTCGACACCAGGAGATCGCCGCTGCTGTAACGTCGCTAATAACTGGTCGAGACCAAATAGTGCTCAATCTACCGATTCGGTGATCGAGTGTTGTGCGTCATTTTTGGAGAGCGAAGTTCCGGAGCACCGCACTTTACGATTATAAAAGAGGTGTCGGCACGTTTCAATCGTGAGACAGTCCGAAGTGCAACGTTGCAGGACTGGGTTGTAATTGCTGTGGCATCCGAAAAAAATAATATCGCGAGGGCATAACGCCAGTGGCATGACTCCATGCAGCAGTCAAGTCTGCGTGCTACTTACATAGCATCCTGATGCCGAGTTCGTCATTCACAATTGACGCTGGAATGGGATTGTGCATTTGATATCAGCTTCTGGGAACCAGTGTCTCCCTGGGGGCCTTGGAAGAGATGTGTTGGAACCTCTGCGACCAGCGGGCTACGGAAGCAGCGATCTGGTTGTCCGGTGACTTTAGGAGACGCGTTGACGTCGTGCGATAAATGCAAACAATGCGATGTGTAGTTCTTTGTGCATGAACTAGTCATGTCTAGCTCACACATGCAGTGCGCCATCACGGTGAGCTCAGCCAGTGGTAATTGAAAAAGGAGGTCATGGAAAGCCGAGAAGCCACCACGCGTCGTTCTTCTTTGATTTCGTTTTTTTTACAGCAGTTCTTTGGGCTCGTCGCTCGCCATGTTTGAAAACTTCAGTGCTTGTACTCAATGCCTTAGATCGGTGCCGTCAAAAAGGGCATTATCGGCTTATGGGGTGAACCTTTAGGCGTTTCGTTTCTTGTCGATCGATGCTCGAGACGAGTCGAGGAGCGGGTGCTACGCCTCGAGCATCTGGAGCTGAATGGATACCAGCCAGCGTGCGAGACACGAGTACATGTAGAGGTTTGTTTTCTTTTGTTAAGCTGACTGCGCGATCTACGGCAGCGGCAGGACCATTGAACCTGATTTGGCGTAAAACTTTGTGCAAGTTGCTGGGCATCAGAGTAAAAAGCGTCGTTAAGACTTACTTCGAAATACTTGCAAGGAGAAATTGCAGCGCTGGTGCAAATGACTTCCACTCATTTAGTTTACGTTAGAAAACGCTTCGCATACCCCACGCATTTTTTACCAATTTCACAAATCGTCTATTTGACTCCGGCTTTCGTCATTGTGGTACCTTTGATCAACCTGGCTCTCAGCCAAATGCCGCGCACCCGACTTATGACGCTCGATCTCACTGAATGAAATCAATGATTTTGTATGTGTGTAGTTGTGCTGATTTCAGTAAGCTGGATGCCTCCAGAGACATTAAACAGCAGGGTTGCCGTAGCTATTTCGGTTATAGAAGCTAAGCTTAGGTCGATGACCTTACGTTCGACACTAGAACGAGTACGACTGTAGCGGATTGCAATCTGCTACTTCCAAAAGTACTACAAACCTTAAACCAAGGCAAATAAACTCTTCCGTTCAAAATTTAATTTGCGGCATAGCCGCCTAAATCTATTTCTGTAGGTTCTCTTAATCAAAAAGTAAAACCTAACTAAAATGCATAACTACTGGCAGTGCCGCAACGAAGTGGCGTCTTGTTAAGATGTAGCTGGTCACACAAGATTGTGTGACCCACCCCTTCATACCAGGGTATGTGTAACCCCGTAACACATTATGACTTGTAATCAAAGGCACGGAAGCCAAACACTGGCTTTAGTTTGTTATTTGGATGATAGTACTACTCTCGGCGTTTTAATGGGTTCATCGATAGAGATCTCGACTGTACTACAATAATGTATATCAAATTACGCCTACTGTTATTTATAGAAAAAATTGTTCAAGATCGTTCAGAGCACTAGAAGAAGGTTGAAGAGTTTATTAGATACTAGCGGGTATGTTTGCGCTAAAAACACATTTATGGACAATGCGTTCCGGCCTCGACGAGATTACTATTCTGGATTGATGCTTGGATAAAAATACGTTCATACATTACACTCCATCTGATCAACAGATGTCAAAAATACGCTAAATTTACATACAAAGCATGAGGGTGTGGGTGGCCATGTTGGTGATTAGTTACTAATTTTCTCGGTGGCATTTTGAGCCTATCGAGAATTATGCGCGGAAAAATTTGCGCTGGTACGATGCAACGGATTGCCTTGGTCGGACGGCACAGAGAGATCTAGACTCAAGACAGTCAAGCTCTAATAGTAGAGGAAAAGCAGAACGGCTATTATGCCGGGAGCTCTACCTTGCTACTTGATTTCTGTAAGTCAAGTCAGAATGAGCGCGGAAAAGTGTTCCTTGAGTAAATATGATGCGGATTGATACCTTGGTGTAGATATGAGCGAAATAAGTGCATCGGTAATAGGGTCTTGGTCCGAAGTGCCGTCCAAGTACTACTTGAGATCCATATTGCGATGTTATCCCTCGTAGTTGCACAAAAAAACTTAAAGTTGCAAGATCGTTTTATAACGATGACTATATGAATAATATCTCGGTGCTAATTTCAGTCCAGTCGAGTGACTAAAGTCGTATTCCACGCTATCTCTTCCCCATCACAATGATACACCACTCGCACTAACTGTAACGGGGATACACGTACCCTGGTAAAAGGGTGTGTGTCACACGAGATGGGCATGGTGTGACTGCACTCAAACAAGAATACGGTAT
>NW_020188258.1:932738-934475 GCF_900000015.1 Plasmopara halstedii
CTGGCTCTCGCCCTGTGGATCCCGCTTTGGAAGCGAGGACGCGGTAACACGATCATTACGCGTCCACAGCATCGGGTCCCCGGCCAGAACAGATGATGAACTTGCCACACGGAAAGCTCTTCGAGCTTGTTTCTTGGTCCCACAAGAAATTCCGTTAAACGTCTATCGCACTCGTTCTAAGTGCTCAACGAGGTGGCTCTCGTGTACCCGCAATGCGGACAATACCTATAGTGCTCGCCCCTAGCAAAAGCACTACATATAATAAAGCGCTCTTTGAGCGATGGGTGCAACGGTACGAAAACTTTCCTCACTGCATATCCTGCAGTTGAGCCACAAGGAAGTGGACGTGCGTGTGGAGCGACATCTCCGCTTTGAGTTTGCCAAACTCAAGGCACGACGTCGACTTCCTTCGGATTGTCGCCCTGCGACGTATGGATTAACCTCTGATGCTCCCGCGAGCTCTGTGTCTTCGACCGCAAGAGCTCAGGGCCACTGCTTGAGCTCAGCTAATGGCCCGTCTACTTCCCTGGCTATTGCCGGGCGTCTGATGACGCAGGACGTCCTGATCTTTCCAATCAAAAGCGTCCACGGCGACTAGGCAATCTCACCCATTTCGCTAAGGGGAAACGTCGCCATACAAGCTCTTGGGTTGTCATCGCAAGTGCCACATAGTCAGCTTTTGCTGAGTAAAGCGCAACGATTGCTTGCCTCTTGCTCTTGTACACAAGTGGAGCTTCACATTCAATACAAGAACACCAGATGTCGAACGGCGCATAGCTTGATCTCCTCCCCAATAAGCATCGCTTGAGGTCTTCAATCCACTTGGCTGCTCACTGCTATTCACGAATCGGATTCCAATTGCAGAAAATTCTTCCCAGTATCGCAGGACCCTAATTGCTGCACGCCAAAGCTTTCACGAGGATCATCCAGATGCTGGAATAGTCCCGACAACGCAGTGCAATGTCGGAACGTGTGGCATTTGCAATATACAACATTGATCGAATCAAATCACGAAACTTGGTCTTAGAGTCGAAGTGAACACGAGTATTATCAGTGGCCAAATCTTGACGTAGGATCATAAGATTTTGGACACTGTTCGCAAATAATTGTCTCAATCGTTCCAGCAGTGGTAAAATGGGCTGTGTTTGCTTAATCACAAGTTTTCCTTCAGTTTGACTGTGTCTAAATTCCATCCCCAGCATCTCCACGCGATTTCACCGTTGAATGTCGAGCAAGCGCAATGTGCACTGCTTGTACTTCCATTTCCGTCTTTCACCGACAGGTAAGTCATCCACGTAGAGATCAAAAATACCAGAGATGCGTGGTCGTCATCATCACGATCATGGCGGACGAATAAATACGGATCTGCTCCACGCTGTGAGATCCCGAGCTCCGTTAAGACTGCACGAAAAGTTTTAAACCATATTGCTGCCGCTTGTTTGAGCCCATTGAAGCTCCGTCGGAGTTGGCAGACCATACTTAAACTTTTTCAGGCAGTTCCATATTTATTCGTCGGAATCGCCATTGGTGAAGGCGAGTTCAATGTCAAATTGGCGAATCAAAAGTTGACGTTGGTAGCACACTGCTAGAAATTTACGTTTAGTTTTCATATTCGTTGGAGGGGAGTATGTGTGAGTGTAGTCGACACCTTAAGACTGAGGGTATCCAAGTGTGTAACGAGCCTTGCCCTGCAACGCGTCACATTGCCATTCTCGTCATGTTTGAAAGTGAATACCC
>NW_020188258.1:934485-934549 GCF_900000015.1 Plasmopara halstedii
GAGAGCAGGAGACGGCGTTCAAGGCAGCTGCACAACGAGGAGGTATTAAAGGAGGCAGTCATGG
>NW_020188258.1:934559-935222 GCF_900000015.1 Plasmopara halstedii
AAGAAGGCTGTCTTTGACCCCGTCAAAAGCCTCCTGATGTTCGGTGTTCCAAAACCATTCCGCATCCTTTGTAAGGAAATTGGATAATGACCGAGCCATTTCTGCGTAGTTTACGCTGTGCTTGTGTAAGTAGTTGGCGAGACCAAGCCACTTCCGCAAGTCCTTCTGGTTATTTATTCGTCCATGCCGCTCTTGGCATGCAGCAACTGTTTCGAAACAGGAGCATTGCTCAGTGGGTTACGTGCCACTCCATGTGCGTCTTTACGGCCTTGCCCTCGATGCCTCAGCCCGTGGCCAACCATAGCACTTTTGCCAAGCAGCATTTACTCTGATACTTGAGCGTTGTTCTATGGGCTACGTGCAGCTCCACGATCAGCCCGCGAGCCACGCTCGGGACTCTTTTCTAAAATACCATTGATAACTCGGATACTCTAATATCCTGCACATTGACCGGTCCAGTTCCACGCCAAAGGGCTTCTACTTCCTAGCAGAGGTGAATTCATGACGCACCAAAGCTCCACTAGGAGACGTGTGCATAGCGACCAAAGTCTTTGGCCTCCAATCAATTCATAGCTCATGCATGCCATATCAAGAACAAGATCCTACCTTGAATCCAAGTCTAAAACTAGACAGCGTTCCACGCTATCAAAGTCAAGGAACTTG
>NW_020188258.1:935349-937655 GCF_900000015.1 Plasmopara halstedii
AGCGTCGACCCTGATCCAGGGGCTGTCTACCGTAGGCGATGGCGCATAGTTATACACCCTCGTCAACGGTATGACGGGAGAGGAAGATGGCGACGTCCGTCTTGAGGCTATGCCTGCAGATAATGCTCTTCTTGAGCTGGACGTGATGTCCCTTGAAGATTTTTGGCAGTGCCTTGAAGGCAGGTGATTTGGCCGAAGTGGTCATTGAACGACCGGAAGCGGAGGATACCAAGAAAGTGCTGAACGCACGAAGTGGATCTTCGATCCTTTGGAATCCCTTGGGATCCCTTGGATTCGTACTATTCTTTGGTAAATTAATCTCAAGACGTCTTCTCCAAAGACCCGCCTTCAGTCCTACCTCCAAACCGAGGTGTGCGTCATGAGATCGACCTGGATTCAGGATCCAAGTACTGCGTAACGCGCCAATGGCCCCTGCCCAAGGAGCAGTGAGACGTCGTTGACGTCTTTTTCCGTGCGAAGCATGATACAGGGGTGGTACGTGAGAGCAAGTCTCCCCATTCGACACCCGCGTTTTGGGTTCGGAAGCCTAAAGGCAAGTGGCGTATCGGTCATGGTTACAATAAGCTCAACGCTGCCATCACTCCGGCACAGACGTCGATTCCTCGCAAGGCTGTTATTTGAAGCAACATGGTGGGATGCACAATGTACAGTGCACTCAACTTGGTCGATGGCTATTACCAATTGCTCATGAGAGAGAGCGATATTCCGCTTACAGCGGTGTGCACTCAGAGCGGCATGCTTCGTGAGTGGCTGGTGATGCTCCAATGACTATCAAATGCATTAGCAACATTTAATCGTCATATGACGCAGTTTTCAGGCCCCACAGAGCGTATGCACAGACATACTTTGACGACATTTTTGCTCACAGTCGTGCGGAGCACGGGAGGACGGATGAGGAGAACCACATCGTCCATCTAAGAGCGGTGCTCGAGTGCATGCGAACGACCAAACAGTACGCCAATGCAGACAAGTGCATCTTTGGCGCAGAAGAGTTTGCATTTATAGGGTGCTTCTTTGGGAAGCGTGGCCTTTGAGGGTATCCAGCTAGAATCAAAGCCATTGTAGACTGGCCGGTTCCAAAGAACCAGAACAACTTACGTAAGTAGCTTGGTCTCGCCAGTTTCTTGCACATGTACAGCGTAAATTACGAAATTCCCCGGCCATTATCCAATCTCCCTGAAAGAGTGCGGAATGGTGTTGGAACACCGAACATCAGGAGGCCTTTGACGGGGTCAAATACAGCCTCCGGCATGCACCAATACTGGCACTGCCAGGCTCTGATCGTCTTTTCAGCATCGTCTGTGACGCTTCGAACTTTGCCATCGGATGTGCACTGCTGCAAGCAGACGCCAAGGGGAGGGATCGGGTGATCGCGTTCGAATCTCGACAGCTCAAAGCTGCAGCGAAGAAGTACCCAGTTCATGACAAGGAGCTACTTGCGATGAAGTATGCACTTGAAAAGTTCAGGGTCCACCTGCTCGGCTCAAAGTCGTTAGTGATCTATACAGATCATTCGTTACTACGCACTGCAACTCAGTCGCCTCACCTCTCAAAGAGATTGGCTAGATGGTTATCCTGCTTTGCAGAATTTAACTTTGAGGCGAAGTATAAGCCGGGAAAGCAGTTTGCTTTGGCTGATGCGTTGTACCTCATACCGGACTCCGAGCTTGTTCATGTTACAACTGTAACGTCGTCTGTGTCGGATTCGATCCGCACCGCGGATGCGGGTGATTGGATGTGTGTAGCGTTGCTACGGGCTCTAGGGAGCAAAGAATTTGGAAACTCGGACAAGAAGTTGTCGTCAAGACTGGGGACACATTTGCACCGATATTCGTTGAATAACGGGTTGCTATATTGTAGCACCGATTCAACGGATACTCCACGAATTGTGGTTCCTCATGATAAGGATTTGAATTACCGCATTCTCTATGAGGCTTATGACACGCTGCTCGGTGGTCATCTCGGTCGTGAGAAAACATACGACTCTGTGAGTTACCACTATCGGCGGCCCAAACTGTATAAATGGACGAGCGCATACATGCGCACGTGAGATGTGTCAGCGGGAAACCCTCTCCAAATGCGGCCAAATACGGCCGCGCCGCAAGCTATCTTACCGTAACCCACTTGGTGCTGGCAGTCCATGAGTTTGGACTTTGTAATTGGCCTGTCAAAAGATTCGGCGGGCAATACGAGTGTCCAGGTATTCGTCGACCGGTTAAACAAGATAGCTCATTTGGCGGCGGTGCCATACACCATCGACGGAGTCGGTACAGCAACGCTGTTCG
>NW_020188258.1:937665-946318 GCF_900000015.1 Plasmopara halstedii
TAGTGACGCTTCCTCAATGCGCAAAGCTACGGCAGCCCCGCTGCAACATATGTATCTTCTGTACTCACCAGTACAGAATGACGTTCCCTATTTGGGAACATACACTGGCGCTGAGACCGACGTGTCTTCAGCATCTGAAGGAGCCATTCACTTTGCGTTAAACCTTCCACGAGATCTTCATTTCGAAATTTATTAAGGTCCCCTGTATACAAGCTCAGTGTGCCCAAAATTAAGTGTTATGAGGGAACATCTTCGGATAATATAGTCCAAGTTCCTTAAGATCCAAAATGTTCAGACTTTGACATAAAAGTGGAAAATGTGAATGATTTTCTCCGGTAGTCGCTAAAAAATTCGTGCTGACACAGCTGAAGACTTACTCACGAACATTATCTTTTGCACCCCCCTGTACAAGTCGCAGATCACCGAGATTATGAGCGCGAAGTATTTCGAGAGCGGACTTGATGACGTCCGTCATCCTGATCTTCAAATTCAACGAGTACTTCATCAACACAGCGCAATATTGGCAATCCTCCTTTTTGACCTTATGCTTGGCAAACAAACAGCACGTGTCAGATAGACATGGTGAGAAGCCAACATCATGCATATTTTCTTGTGACTAAGCTTATTTGAGAATGAAGCAAGCGTCAGTGCCACACAGCTAAAGCTTGCTTCATCCTTAAACAGACTTTGGCGTAATTCGCACACCAATTTGTCAGGGAGATGAATGCCTTCTGATATTCACAGTTAGTCCTCGTAATTCATATCGCCATAAAAAATGCAGTTTTTCAAGTCAAGTTGACAAATCATGTTTTTTTCTAACAGCGAATAGAGAAGATCGAACGCACGGAATGAAGCTTGCGACTGAAGGATAATTTACATAAGCGATCGCTACCCCCATAGCCCTGCATTATTCATGTACCACAAGACGCGCCTTGTACCGAATTGTATCCCTACACATCTCCGTACTATTGAGCACCCACTTGCAACCGATATCACCAGTGACATGCAGACGCTGAATCACATCCAAGGATCAAAGCAAATGTTTTGATCCAACAGGGATCTTGAGATGATGCCGTCGCTTCCGCTTACGTGCGAGAAATCTTCAGAGAATATTAAAAAAAATTATAGCTTTTTGTGCAGCGAAGGCTTTTAGATCTGGTTAGTTTGTGTCCAAAAACATGCCACGTTCAGGTTCATGACATTATAATCTTGTGTGCATCATGAACACAATTTTGTGTCACAGGATGGGTGCAAGCAGGCCGTTCGTCGTCGCCAGCAGCGATATCGAATGAAGGCAGCTTTATCTTCTTTTCTTCGGTCAAGACGGGCATTACATGGTGCCAGACAATGAGTAAGTGCTTATGAGGTATAACAAGGTACGATGTCGGCATGTGACACTTGGTGAATCAAACTAACTTGAGACAACCTCGTTCGATCCTGATGACTGATTGCGTTTTCAGGATCGCGTCGTCGACAGGGGCATAATTTTCATTAATAACTTGAAAATTTTGTCGGCCTGATGTTGCAATCAATTATCAATCTTAGTGGCTTTAGACAGGTGGTGGAGTAACTTCGTCATCGCCAATGGCTGATCTCAGCCGAACCCTATACTGATGGAGATATATAATCGACGGCAGTCGTCCGCGACACTCTGTAACTCTCATCCCGAACACGTTAACTTTGAAACGGACGACGTGAGCATCGAGCCAATCCACTCGAACGTATCCTCGTACACGTAGCCGCACATATTAAACAATCTCACTTGAATTCAAAACGGCTTGGATCATCAAATTGAATGGAGAAGTATTGTGTCGCGATGAGCGGATTTTCATAGTCGATTGATCGTGTAGGCAGGGTCTATCACCGTTTTATTAACTATTAGCTATTGTTGATATATAATTGTTTGTGCCGTTTTAGCTGCCAAGCAATCGTTTAGCTTGTTAAGTCCATTTTACAGAACTGATCTGATGGAGATACCATATTGCGTGCAGATTTTATTTAACCGCTGCTGCAATATTTTGCCATTATCTGTTCGGGTGCATATAATGCGCCTTGTAATGTGGGCTTCCAGAATAGCCGTAAATACTTTATTGGCTGCTCAAATCATTGCTTGTTATCACTAATGTCCACGCTGCTAAAAATTCTGGCAAAATACGTGGCGGACATTTTTCACACACACAGCCCTCGGAATGAGAATAAAACGACAGTTGATGCACCCTATACACAACAAATTGAAGACCAACAACACGCTCCGAGGCAACGTAAGTGAGGTGGGTGTGTCATAGGATTGCTTTTCTTCACGTCTTCGACACACTTTACATTTCACTGATGTCGTTTATGTTGGAACTTGCACGCAGTGTGTAGCGTGTAAATCTTTTTGAGGTACTTTTCTTCCTCACTAGCCGATTATTGAACAAATTGTAAGACTTGCCTCCTCAAGGAATTCGTTTGCCTTAATCACAGTTAGGGCCAGTTTTGAGAGCAGCTTTCACTTTTTACCAATATCAAAGAGCACATTTCTCACGAAAGCAGTGTACCCGATCTCCAGCCTCAGTTCCCGCGAAATTTGCTTGGGGTTGTCTATGTCTCAGCGGAAGAGAACGAGTTAAATTCATACACTGGAAAATCAGGAGAGCAATCTCGCGTAGCAGCCGGCGCATTGGGATCGATGGTCTTTCACTCAGTAGCCGCATGCGCAATCGTACCTGCCGTCTTCATCTCGATGTGGTCGAGCCTTTTCTTACTGCCAAGAACCACAAACGCAGAAATTCTTCCCAGGTAGTAGCTCCAAGGACGATGGAATTCTCGCTGTTGCTTGCCTTCGATGCACTAAGGCAAATTTATTACTAAATCCTAAACATTCATATTCACATTAGCAACGCGTGGTTGCTCCACATCCATATGTGATGATTCAAGTATCTTCATGTAGTTATGTACAGTAGGCATTCAATCAAGAATCGATATGGTTTCGAAGAGAATCGCTAATTGGAATATGTTTGTTGTTGGCGACTGCGTTGGTGACAGCTCTGAAACCTAATGCGCACGTGTTGTCAACTTTTATTGGAATCTGCTGGTCAATACGTCTGACCCCGTTGACTCGTAAGAGTTTTGGCCGATCTTCATTGGTCAATCTATGCCTGAATGTATTCCTCCTTGCCACATCTTGAAGGTTTTTTAGCGCTTTACACTATGATTGATCACTTTTCTTGTTTTTGCTGCGACAATCATGTCATCCAGATATAGTCCAACGTACATTAAACCCTCCCATAATCGCTTGACATAAACGCGCGGGTACCCTACGTTTTCCTTAGTGCCATTGTTTATAAAGTGTCTTACTCCAGGCGCTTTCTGCTTGTTTCAATCAGTGCATAGCCTTGTTCAATTGACATACATATCCCCGAATATTGACGATAACCAGTGGAACTTTCGTATAAAGCATTGTCTGTCAGCACACTATTCAGAAATGCAGTAGTTGTCGAATATGGCATACACTGCATGTATCATCCAAATTTAAAATCATGTTGTCGATTAGTGGAAAGCTTAAAAAAGCGATTTCATACTTAGCTTGGACCCATCCGACAAGTCGTGCCTTGTACTGCACAACGTGCCATTTTGGTCACGTTTCTTGGCAAAGACCCGTCGTTATTCTTTTGTGCAATTGTTCTTACGTCTTGGCTTTGATATCGATGTTTGATTCTGCTCATGGTAGCAAATATCAGCTTCAAAAGCTTTGCACCACCTCCGTGCAGCATCGATTGTCATTGCTTGAGTATATGCAGTCGGTAAGTCTGTATCATCCTTACATCTTACTCTGTACGAAAGAGCAGCATCGGTAATGGGTTCTTCTTCGTCAATTTCAGCATGTTCCTATGTCAGTGGACTATCACTTCCTTCTTATTGCCTCTCCATCATCTGATCCATGCGAAGCGAAGCAACGGCTGAAGTCTTCGTCTTTGTCGCTTCACGATGAGATCAAATCACATTTCGAGGGCAGAAGTATTACCTGACGCGACTAATCAACTGGTCGTTTGCAACACTGGAGCTGATTTCTTCCCGTACTAGGCTTCCTATACCGCATATAAATGTTATATATAGTATTAAAAGTACTTCTGAATATATGCACTTTTAGATAAACAGAGCGATCTCACAGTGCTCATTATCTCAGAGGCTCTTACGCTAGCTCTTTGCAGGAGCGCACGGCTCCAACCGCTGTGCGTTTGCTGACGCGTACAATGAGAGTTAAAGTTTCATATGTGCAAAGTGCACGGCAACCATGTCGTTATTGTTAGTTCTTGAGTCATTCTCTCAACCGAGCGGTGGATCTGCATTTTTTGCAATGGATCATGACTTGTTCGAATACCTGTCCTTGAGGCAAATAGGCCGCTAAGCAAAAAAATCTATCTTGTGTCCCGATGGAAGTAGGGGATTGAAGACCAAAGGGTCGAAAACAAAAAACGCATACCTAGTTGTGCCCGCCAGCTTTGATGATGCGCTGGTGAGACAGGATTATGAGTGCCCAATCGGGTCCTGGTAGAAAAATAGATGCCCCACCACTGATGTTTAGCTCCCGGCACTTTGAGGCGAAGACTGAACAAGTCTCCCTCTGGTGATTGAAGTTGACTTTACCGGGAATTCAGTATTTTTACAACAGAGCCTCGGTGCCTTTGGCTTGCGATATCCACGCTAGGAGACTGCGCGCGAGAATATGCACTTGATTGCAATATTGCAATAACAATAGGGGTTTCAACTAGAGTACTTTGAGCAATAAAAGTCGCGAGTTTTCAAAATGTCGAATCAGGCGTAAAAATATTAGCTCGAAGTTTTTATATACCCGTCAGCAATGGCGGACTATATCCAGCGCTAAGAAATCTTATCACCGCAATATTAAATGACCCGTTTGAAACAAATGTAACGGCTACCATCTTTGAAGAGGGTCTCTAAACGGGTACAACTCATACCTAGACTTCCGCGCCTACTCTTTTTCTCTAAGTAATCGGTGAGCGCCGAATATACTTCAGATCAAAACTTGCACGTTGTGGGCAGGCTGGGATGCTATGTATATGAGCTATTCGAGATCGATAAAGACAGTAGAAATTACCCACGCTAAGGAAAAGGAGAGAATTTCGTAGCTACTGAATAGCTCCGGGGTGGTCGCAGATGTTTTGATGTACCGCATTCCTCGCCCGAGATGCTATGCCTTACCTCATGACTTGCCGTATTACAGCACTCATTCACTTGACACAAAGCGTATAAATTTTCCCTCTTAATAAGAATCTCAACGACAGAATACAGTACTAAGCACACGATAGCTCTTTGGATGGTCACCTCGGAGGAGAAAACGCATACTGCTCGGTGAGCGCTTATTAGCAGCCAATACGCATAATCAGCACATCTTTGTCGACATATAATGCATGTCGAAAAACTGCGTGCTGCAGTACCTTTCGTCAGCCTGCTGGTTCTGGTTGAGTGCTCGCAGTCCATAAGTATAGACTTTGTTTTAATTCTACACGCAAAGCGTACGGTGATACCAGTGTGGTCTTTGTGGACCCTCTGAGCAAGATGGCTCATTGTGATCGTATCAGCGACCATAGCCAGTGAGGATACGGCCAAGCTAATCCTGGATATCATGTTTTCTCCAAAATGGATTGCTGATAACCATTGTAATGAATGGAGACCAGCAATTAGCAACGAAACATTGCCAAAAATATTTTAAGGTGCTCGATACCAGACCAGACATGTCGACTGCTAGTCACCCGCAAACATATAATCAGGTAAATGCGGAAATCACGTTATGGATGGAAGCCTTTGCGGGACAAAATATTGGTGATGTTGCTAGTTGCCTCAAGTCACTATCCAAATAACACAGTTAAAATCTACACGGAGATCATTTTACATTAATGGTTTGGGACACCCCGAGTGCCTTTGACACCACCATGATGTAGCTTTAGTATTTGTGGAAGAAGGGATGCTAATCAAAATCGACTTGTTGGTACGCACGAACCCAACATTTGTGCATTTGCTAACGAAGATTATGAGAGACAAAAAATTGTCAGTATAAAGTGTGCTGCAGCCTCGCCTCCGATCTTTTCATCGATTATTAAATAAACTGTAGACTTGCTGTCGTGCTTGAATCCTATCGCTAATTCCAATTAATTGTTAAGATCATCAGATCCAATATTTTCTGGGCTAGCCGCAGGGAATCTGCAAAGACTACAGTAACTCGTAAATTATCGTATTCTACTTTTTATGGATCATATCAGTATCATGTGCAACATTATTCAGCTCTCAATGGTTTTAAAAGTATTCGTCCTCATACCGGGTTGTGCTACCTTGAATTTAAAGTTTTAACTGACTTTCACATTCTCAATTGCGCGAACTACCCCATCTTTGCCTGAGTACAAATGAAGACAAGCAACAACGAGATTTCTATCGCCTTTGGAGCTACTACCTGTGAAAAATTTCAGCGTGCATGGTTCTTGCCAATAAGAAAAGGCTCGGCCGCATCGAGATGAAGACGGTAGGTACAATTGCACATGCGACTACTGAGTGATAGACCATTGATTCTAATACACCGGCTGTTACGCGAGTATGCTCTCCCGATGTACCAGAGCATGATTCAAACTTGTTCTCCTCCGCTGAGACATTGACAATCCTAAGCGAGATCCGCGAGAAATGAGCCTACACAACCTTGTGCAATTCAAAACAGTTTCATGAGTATAGAATTTATCATCAAGGAGCACGTGCTAAACTCTGACGACCGTTGTATATTTTTTGCTGTTCAGTAGATATATTGCTTGTAGCATTCAATCAATTTTATATAGAATGAGATCATATATCTAACCAGCCAACATCCCATACTGCTTATGTCCAATCCTTAACGTAAATAAGACACCCTCGATATTATTACTCGGCATCTTCAAAAACTCTGCAAACTATTTACTGCTTCCAATTATAGCGCGCCATACATAATTGGACGACGTTTTTGCGTATATCAGGAATTTTCTCGGCTTTACAAAACCCATGGCGTTGGTACTGACAGCCGTATCTTTCATAAACCTTTTTCGATGATGCGGTGGTTTTAATGAGTTTAGGTATTTGCTTTGCAATAGAAGAGAAACCTCGATCATGCTAAAAGAAAGATACATTTGCTCAGCTGCATGAAGCACTTTAATTGCTAATATTACATCTGTATCAGTGCCAAATAAAGTTGTCTTTTGTGGATAACCTGCCACGCAAGGTTGTCAGACATACCCTTGAAAAGAGATGTTGAGTTCTGTAGCTCTCGCTCGTGCCATCCTTGTGTGGAAACCGCTAGTGCGACGTGCTATTTCTTCGCTTGAGACATGGATAAATCCATCGTCATCTCAACTTGTCACCCAGAGGTATATAACCTCCGACTCTTAGTTCAAAAGGCTAGCCGTTCTGCAGCGAACGAGGTGACTTTCGTGTACCCGTAATGCGGGCAACACCTGTAGTGCTCGCCCCTGGCGAAAGCGCAACAGATGACGAAGCTCTTCCTGAGATATGGGTGCAACGGCACCGGAAATGTTCCTCACTGCACAACCTACAGTTGAGCCACGAGGAAGTGGACGTGCATGTAGAGCGACACCTCCGATTCGAGTTTGCCAAACAAAAAGCACGCTGTCGATTTCCTTCGGACTGTCGCCCTGCGCGTATGGGTTAACCCCTAACGCTCCCGCGAGCTCTGTATCCGCGATTACAAGAGCTCTGGGATACTCCTTGAGCTCAGCTCATGGCCCTTCTACTTCCCGGGCTATTGCCGGGAAGTGCGGGACGTCCTGATCTTTCTGATCAAAAGTGTCTACGGCGACTGGGCAATCCTGCCGAAGTGGCGCTTCAAACTCTCACGAGTTTGCGGAGTCAGGATATCCCCACCACTTCCCCAGATATTGGATCTGACCCTGGTGACGACGTCGTCTTACTAGACGTTTCACGTGATAGTGGACGTCACCGTTCTAATCGAGACGATTCGGTAGCCCTTGAGGACGATAACTTTTGTGATCATAGCTCCGCTGATCGTCATACTGAAGTACCATATAGCTGTGCGGACACTCTTGATGATTTGAAGCGCGTCGTGCGCCTGCTGCCTCACCTTGTGGACTACCACACTCTGTCGGAGCGACTCCTAGCCGTGAAGCAGGCGAATACGTCGCTGCATGCGACAATGGAGCGCTTGGCGCCATTAGAGATGGAGGTTGTAGCACTCCGTGATCAGAACCAGTTGCTGGATCAGCTTCTTGGTGGCCGAGGGTCCGTGGGATCCGCTCCGGCGCCAACGCTTCCGCGTTCACTTGCGCCGGGTCCCGGTAGGGCTTGAGCAAGCCCACGTCAAACACCGGGTGGATGCGCATTCGTTTCGGAAGGTTCAGCGTGTACGCTAGGCCCCGTTTGGCCACAACCTTATACGGTCCGATATACCGTTGGCGAAGCTTCGTCCGGAAGATATTAGAGGCTGCATCTGTAGGCAGGTTTTTAGTATTCAATAAAAAGGTCTCGAACTTTCAAATTTACCTCCTCCTTTTTTCTTCTGCATATTGTACTGCAGGTCTTGGCTTTCAGCCATCGCATTGCGAACGTGTCGTAGGACACTCATTCTGGTAGACAAGAAGTCATCGACTTCTTTACGGATGGT
>NW_020188258.1:946328-946945 GCF_900000015.1 Plasmopara halstedii
TGTGGAGGCTCTGTCATGATCTTGGGCGGGATTCCTCGAAAGGAAAAACCGATTTGGCTTTCCTAATAGGCCGCCAAAAGTCATTTTACTACCAGGAAACACTAGCTAACTTCTTGATACCGTTTGGTGAAGCGTTCCACAACGGGGACTACATATTTCAGCACGACAACGCCAGTATACACGCTTTTAAAAGCACGAAAGCCTTTCTCGAGAGCTCCAAAATTGAGCTAATGGACTGGCCGGCCCTATCCCCGGACCTAAATCCGATAGAAAACTTCTGGGGCTACCTTTCGCGAGACGTTTACAGTGGTGGCAAGCAGTACATGTCGCTGATTGAGCTTAAAGATGCCATCCTGAAGGCATGGGAGAATTTGGACATGTCACGGCTACAAAACTTAGTAAAATCAATGCCTGGTCGCATTGGAGATGTCATCGAAGACAAAGGTAAGAGGACTAGGGATTAAATAGATGATTCCTGCTAATGCAATCTTCAAAATCGCATGAACTTCACGCCGCTACGTACTTTTGTCCAGGGTCAAAGTGATGGTCGCTTCTTGACCTCCGCAACGAAAAATTGTCTGTGAAAAAAAATGATATGCTCCGGAAGCTCTTTGTCT
>NW_020188258.1:946955-975009 GCF_900000015.1 Plasmopara halstedii
CCAGTCACGCATATGAGCACCAATGGCAGCAGCGGCGGACATGGCACTCGAAAGCTTGCGAGCTTTGATGATAGCTGCACCACGCTCCTGAACATCTTTCACGAGTTTTTTTTCAATCCATTCCTTGTCTGACACGATTTTATCAAATGGTGCGCCCTTCACTGTAGCATTAGTGACATCAGGTACTTGAGTGCTTGAGTGATTACCCCAAATCACGACCTTTTTTACGTCTTTGGACGTCACTTTTGCGCTCTGTGTCTCGTTGACTTTTTCTACGAGAAACGAGCGTAAACGCTCGTGATCTAGACGCGTGAGTGCAGAAAAATTGTTGCGTGGTATACTGGGCGCATTTTCCATGGCAATAAGGCAATTTGTATTGGCAGGGTTCGCAACAACTAGCACTTTGACATCGCGATTGGCAAATTTCTCAATCGCGGCACCTTGAGCCTTGAAGATAGCAACGTTTTTTTCAATTAAATCTTTGCGTTGCACACCTTGCTGTCGTGGGAAACCACCGACGAGAATGGCAACATTCACATCATTGAATGCTACCTCTAAGTCGGACGTAGGGATGATAGCATCTACTAGATTAAAAGCGCAATCCTGTAACTCCATTTTAACACCTTCGAGTGCATTCTGGGCCGATGGAATGTCGAGAAGACGCAGCTCAACTCGTTGGTTTGGTCCAAACACCTGGCCAATGCAAACTGTAGGAGGCAAGGCATTAGACAACGAAATTTTTACATAGCTAATGGTACATTGACATACTGAGAGGTAACAACGAGTACGCAATCTGACCAGCTGCACCGGAGACGACAATCTTATAAGTAGTCATGACAATGGAAGAGTGTTGGTGCTTCGTGTTGAACTTGGATATTCGAAAGTGAGGGAAAGATCGGTCTGCCTTGATTCTGATGTGGTGAAATGATTGTTACGTTCAAAGATCAACGATCTTTGAAAGGAGCATTAAAATTTAGAGCATTATTTGAAATAGTGTCTATACTCGAAATCTGCATTGTCGTACACTGTACAAATGAGACGTCAAATCACGTACAAAGGTAGCGCAATGAACTAATAAATGGCTAGCGTTATGAACGATATTGCATATAGTATGTGACTCTCACGCATAAGCGTCAATTTATAACAAATCGACGATTGCCATGAACTCTTGGTCTTATTAGATGATTATCTTTCCTGCAGAGTATGTAAGCTAATGTCTTAAGTAGCCGCAAAGACCTTAAGTAAGCAATGCAGCCAGGTTACGCACACAGACGCTTTCATGTCAATTTATCTTGAGGACGTATACTGGCTTCAGAACTCTACGCGTATACACGCAGTTTGAGAAGAAAGAGAGCTCAGATAGTCATAAAACACCAATAATCGGCTAGTTTCTCAACTAAAATTTGAGCTGATTGAACATTTCAGTTATATATTGTACAAATATTATTGCGATATGAATTAAAAAGGTGTAAGCTCTATAGAATAAAAACTGACCTGTCCTTTATTGTATATTATTGGGCAACGGATACTGTAAAAAGCAAACTTCAATATGCATTCCGAGCCCTACGCCAAGGGCCGTTTAGAGTCAGTCAGTATGATTCTACACTAAAGTGCCATGCAAAGTGCAGCGACAAACGGTGGAAGAAAAGCCTCGTAACGGCTCGACGCTCTCTTAGAAAATGTGGCAACAAACGCCAATTCGTTCAAGGCGCCTGCTCCCTGTGTTTGGGACGAAACATCTCTAAAGGAGCCGCTGAGAAGCAAAAAGAAGACTCTTGCTTCTCACCTCCACCACCCGAGACTTTGCTCTCTGGTAATGTTTTTGTCCTCTTTCTCTTTCTTCGTGTTGCTGATAATTTTACTGTTTCAGGGTACCTAAATTTTTCAATTTATTGCACGATTGTCATCCATTTGTCATCATATATCTCGAGATTAATGACCCTAGTAATGGCTGATGAAAGTATGTCATCTCTTGGAAGAGAACATTGTCCCAAGGGGAGTACATTGCTCCCAATAATTACATCAGTAGCTTCTTTAATCGGCTGCTTTTACGTTGTGGGCACATATTGGCGGGTATTGGCACTACGACAGCATCCTGCGGGAATTATGTTTGGTATGAGTATGTATGGCGCAATTTATCAATTCTTATATTTGATAGATCAAACGTCTAGCTCCGTAAAGTGTACCGATATGAGTATCATTGTCGACTTCTTTCTCACTGGTCAAGAGACATATATGCTCATATTTGCAATCGATCTTCTTCTGGCTCTGAAAAATCCATTTTCAGCTTCAAAAGGTCAAATGACTAAATATCACATTTATGGTGGACTCTGGAGTATCATTTGTGCCGTCATATCACATTTCGACACACAGTACGCGCTCTTTAGCTTCTGTTGGCTAAATTCTAATGGACAAAGCGCTTTGAGCTCGAGCTCCTCTCATTTTCTGGATAAAGATAGCTCGAAGAACGCTTTAACGGCTGGGATTTTTTTCGCCCTGTACATTATTGTTGTGTATTGCACGTCACTCATTGCAATTATTCGCACGTGGAATACTTTTGTAAAGGGCCTTCCTGACACATTTCGAACACGAAAACGTATTCAGCGTCATTTGAAGTACTATGTGGGCTGTTATTTTGGATATTGGACATTAGTATTAGCGTGTTATGCGGTTTTTACTTTGTTACCTCATTCGAACTTGGACAGCAATGGCGGTATGAAGTGTCGAGTATGGCATCTATTATCTTGTCTATTGCTTGCAAAAGGAATGGTACATGCTCTTATTTGGACCAGAACGTCTAACATTCTTCGCATCCTAGAGCACTTTCGTAAAAACGGAACAGTTGATCTGCCTATGCAAGATGGAAATTGGGATGACAATATCAATTGGGCACTTCGACATGAAATTCTCACAAACACTACAAAAGGAATTTGTCAAAGTGTTGATCGCGCTGAACGTCAAGCACGCGCGTCTGCGGACTCATCGTTACGATCAATTTCACTCTCCGACGCCTCGTTGGAAGAAGAAAAAATAAATATATGTTCAACTCAAGACGATTATTGTGACCGAAAAGAGAGTTATACACAAATTGAAGAACTAATTCTCGAGAATCGCAATGACAATCGCTCAATCGGTCCACGAACGGATGGCGTTGTATTCAAAGATTTTGCACCTCATGTCTTTCGACGTCTTCGCGAAGAAGCTAAAGTTTCGAGTGCAAGCTACCGAAACTCATTGCAACAGACAACAAAAGAACAAGTGAGTGAAGGGAAAAGTGGTGCATTTTTCTACTTTACTCAAGATCGCAAATACGTGGTAAAAACGCTTTCAAAAGAAGAACTCAAGTTTTTTCTCGGAATTTTGCCTGCATATTATACTTTTATGAAACAAAATCCGAACACCTTTATCACGCGCTTTTTTGGATGTCATGGTCTCACGATGTATGGCAAGACGGTCTTTTTTGTTGTCATGCAGAGCGTTTTTGCCACATCACAGCAAATTCACGAGCGTTTTGACTTAAAAGGCTCATGGGTTGGTCGATTAGAAGGTCGAAAACCAACCGGAACAATTGCTACGTGTAAATTTTGTAATGCTGAGTATACAGTCGGAGGTAGCCATGACCAGCGTTGCAATGTTCGTAGAGAAGGCAACATGAATCACCAATATGATCAAGTAGGAAAAGATCTAAATTGGAATCGTCACATGGCTTTGCCGTATGCCACAGCACGTTCCGTTGCCATTCAATTGACAGCTGATTCCGAATTTCTTTGTCGTATTAATTGTATTGACTATAGTCTGCTCGTTGGCATTCATCATCGGAGTTTTAATGTATCGCACTATTCTTCCGCTGATTGCTTCGAGTCTCCACGATTTGACAGTTTTGGTAGCATGAGCAGTCGATTTCGTGTTTCTACACGCAGTGGGCGGAGTCAAAGCAGTGAATTTTACAGTTCTAGCACAAATTCTAGTTTTATCCGTAATCGTAGTAGCAGTGGAGGAAACCGAGTCGATAGAGGCCCCGGTATGGAATTGAAGGATCTTCAAAAGCCAGTGCACCAAGGTGCGCATCGAGGTATGAGTGTCGACGAAGTGCATGGTCCTGGATTGTACTATCTTGGCCTCATTGATATGCTCCAGCAATGGAACTTTCGCAAACGCGTTGAACATTTTATTCGCGTTTACATTTTGATGCAAGATCGACATGGTATTTCTGTTGTTAATCCGCGTCAGTATGCAGATCGATTCCAAGAACGTGTGGTAAAGGAGCTCATATACGATGCTGCTGCTTTGCAAATGCGTGATCCTCGTGATAGTGTATCCTTAACACAACTTCAGCTTCAAAATCAACGAAATGCTCAATTAGTCGAATCGAGTCGAACATTAAGCACTATGTTAGCGTCTCTGGATGGAAGCGCAGTGACTCTTTCCAGTCAACCTTCTGCACCTATTGAATCGATCACAAATTCGATTATGTCACCAAATATACGCATTCGGTCACGAACCGATTCTCCCTCACTACCCACTACAACAGGCGCTTGTGCTTATTCTGGACGTTCATGCGAAAATTTAAACCATAACGGAGTTGGACGACTATCTGGTGGCTTAATGATGGCATATCCAGCCACACTTCCAATGATATATTCAACTGCAAATGAAAATGTCCCATTTCACCGACATCGAAGTTTGGCTCCACTCACTCCGTCACCACGTTCTTCGTCCGATTTCTCAGGTAACCAACGCGCAATCAACATCGGGTATACATCCAGCTCCGATACAGACGCTAGTAGTCACAACAAAAACGATAAAAATTGTCATAGCAGCAATCGACTTGGTCAACTTGGACATTTAGATTTAACTAGTCCCCGCGATTACCGATTCGTGTGTACCCCAACTTTTCCGGAGAGAGGAACAGCAAGTGCTGCCACATTTTCAGCTTAGATGATATCAATAGTAGAATTAGTGCTTTTGTCATGTATTAATTTATCTTATCCTAACGACGTGGAAACATACACATGATTTCGATCATGTAGCACGTCACAAATTATATCTGTAAATGTAAGCTCCTGCTTGCCATCCCGCATGATTTTTGCTGGATTTCCTAAATGTAGCCATCCTTGACTACCACCTTCAATACCATCAGCATCCTCAACATAGCGAGCAATGGCTACGTAACCAAGCCAAATGACCTGTTGTGTACCGAAACCACAGTGAATGGGAATAATCTTGTCTCGCAGATGAACCATAATGGTGATGGTGTCGTCTGCGCCATCATTCGATGTCAGAATGACATCGTCGTTTACATCAAACTGATTCGCTGCCTCCTGGTGATCCGCAGACGACCGCGTCTTGTGTAGAATGCTCATGTTGGTGGTTTTTAAGTCATTGAATAAAAAAAAAGAATATCGGGAACAGCGAGACGATTGTCGATGGATCCGGCGGTTATCGTGCTTCTTGGCCGGCAGTCACATAGTATTATGAACTTAGCTAAAAATCTCAGACGTAATGGGTAATTATTACCAAGCGAGTTACTGTTTTATAACTTCAAAGATATAATTGGGCAAATCTGTATCCACCACTGCGAAGAGCTAGCGTTAATATACAGATGGGGATGGGATGATCTAAAATTGTCCCTGGGACGCAACACTAAGATCTATTCAGATCTATTCAGGTACAAGATGCTGCTGTGCTCAATATCAAGAATGGCATAACTACTAATCAGTGTGGCAAGCAGATGATATAAGCATTGCGTGACAGTTGTAGCCAACTGTCGTAAATTACTCTGCTATCGTGCAGAATACTGATATCTGCGGTTGTTGATCACTATTTCCGAGCGCACAAGACCCAGCACCTTTGAGCTTGGCTCTGACAATTGTTTTGGGAGTACTGTAGTACCGTATTTGTACATACCAAATCAAGACACTTAAGCCAAACCAAAGTAAATGTTAAAGTATCATGACTAGTTCTGGTGTGGAGTAAAGATAGGCCATCGTATGAGAGCTACACACAATGATTAGTAAAATCATATTTTTATTGTAAGTTAAGAGGCTCTCGGTTTCGCTTTTAGATGAAGCGTACGAGCTGATTGCCTGAACGTTAGTCTACGCGGACTCGTAGAGCTGGAGCCTTCTCTGTGTAATGTACACGGCCAACTCGTTGCATCTAGTAGACTGCTGATTTTGTACGAGGTTTTGGACGAGTCGCTGTGAGGCAATGACTTATTATCCGTAATTGGCAAAACCAATTGCGAGACAAGCCTATGCACTACGATCCTAACAAAGCAATACTTCCTGGTAAAATGCTCGTTGTCATCGACAAGGTGGGTTCCCTTTTTTAGCCATCGAGACCCAAATGCGATTACGCGTTGATCTCCACTGTCGTGAAGCACAGCATATGTTTAAGTCCATATCTTCACGGGTGACACAAAGTAGCAAACAAAGTTTTGGAGAAGCCAGAATATTTGCACGCGTGAGAATTTCTTTCGCGGCTTTCATGATCACCTTTTGTGCCACACCCTTCTACCATTAAAAATAGGGGGGTGTCGTGCCATTTCGGCATATTTTGCGCTATACGTGTGCGAATAGCTGGCCAGGTCAGACCACTTATGGGAGCCTTTTCAGGATAGATACACTGGCCAATCTACGTTAGCACTGCTCTCAAATTACTCGGTGAATATTTCGTCAAAAAAATAAAAGTGATAAACGATATATGTACGGTCTAGCTAATTCAATACTTAAATGTCTGAGTTGCGGTCTACAAATGAAAAGCCATACACTGTATAGCGTGGTATCAGTAACCGCTGTGCCTCACGCACCTCTCTTTTCCGGAGTCGCTCACCCTCACCCATACCCGCATTTGATCATGATGCTTTATCATGATGTCTTGATTTGAGCTTCGTTCTTCAATGTGTATACAGATTTATTCAATGCTAAATATTAACAATGGGGAAGATATTGATATCTATATGTTTATGACGGGAAGGTGTAATTTACTACACTAAGCACTTATACAGGCGAACGTTATGAAGCATTTTACGGTAATTGCATGCACTCATACATAATGACAACATCGTCCAAACTCCTCTCTTTTCAAATATAAAGCTCAAAATGGCTTACCGGGCCAACAAAGCACGCTAAAGCATTTTATCGAAACCACGAAATATGGATAGCATAGTATCAGGATTTGCTATTCTCTTATCGTAAATGTAAGCTTTATTAATAGGTATCCTTCCAGTCTAACGTTATTTGCTGCAAATACATTGCGGCCCGCAAGTCTTTCTTGGCACATGTTATATGGGCAAAAAATTTGTATGCTCATGTAACCTTAGAAAATCACGTTGGCTTGAAACCTTACGTTTACGAAACCCGTAAATTTCAAGTTCTGTGAGGTCTCATCGTTGCGTGACACACACAATGTGGCAGAAGCTGCGATAGTCCACTCAAAAACCTGGTCAAAAATCATACTTGCTTCTGTAATCGTTGCACTTAAGGCACTAGAAGTGCTGCTGAGGTCTTGTCTTTTTTACGTATCTATTCGTTTGACTGCAAAGTCAGAACAAACGGAAGTGCCCAATCTTGATTTTCATGGATATCCAGAGACTGATCATATATCTTTGTTTTAAGTGATACGTCTTCGTATCGTTTGCAGAGCAACAAATCTTGAGATTGCAGAAGCCAATTGACAAATCCGAATGGCTGCTTCAAAGTATTTGCCGTGTGAGAAAAATAATAACGTAACTCAGAATTGTAATAAATGGTATTTACATGCTGTAAAGCATATTGATTGCCATAGTTTGCATATTTTAAGTCTGATTACGTAAAAAACGTGAGCTATTCACCGAAACAGATCGACATACTATTTATTTGGCAAAGATGGTTCAGAAGATTGTGTAGGAATCAGCTTAAACTAATCGATATCTCAAAAAGTGGATATCACATCACGCACGTCCTTTGAAAATTGAGAGAGAAAGTGTCATTGCCAGTGATGCTGTCCATATTAAAAGTGTTTGCTTATCGTCTTAAAATGTAGACATTGGGCTATCATTGACATGGTACTGTGTCGGACCATGTTAATTGCTTACGATGAGTACACATTCTATGGCGTAGTTTAGTACTGTGCATTCAAAACAACTTTGACAGTGTTTGATATTGGATTGACAGCTAAATTATTGATCTTACAGTCGTACAAGCATCGGAATCCCACGTTAATTATTAAACGCTTCTGATACAACTACCTGACATGCAAAAAGGCCCACGAGTCTATCTGACTAGCGCCGGATCCATTTCATATCAGAATTTGATCAGACCAATTGCTGAAGTGAAGCGCACACTGTCACTCTTGGTGTCTCGTCAAACCCATTTAAACCTTCTCTAGTGGATATGCCTCCTGTAGATGATCCTTGAATTGGTTGTCATTAAACGGGACCACGGCTGATCCAAAGTTACTGTCTTCATTAAGAGCATCACGAGCCGGATCTGTGAGTTGATCCCACAAGATCAATTTCTGGTATTGACCATTATGACCAGTGAGTCGTATATTCGACGAGCGCAGACCAAATTCAAAATATTCAAATCGAAGGGATGTGTTGGAGATTACAACGTTGGATCCTACTTGGAGTCTGGCAAAATCATTCAAATCCAATTTCGTAACTGTTTTATAACGAGTATCGGACTTGGCCATGGAGACCGCTACAATCGTGGGAGTCATTGATTTCAAGTCATTAAGCCACACTACAACACTTTTCCAGTCGTGACGTTGTATCGGGAATCCAAGCCAAAAACGTTTTGGAAAGTACCATGCGTACATGATAGCCGAGAGATTTTCGTACGACCCTATACGACCATAGATTTGAGAGCCATGGCGAGCATACGTGCATCCATCGTTTCCATTACTACCCTTCAATCCATCACTGACCTCTCCATCAGCATCTACGGCAGCATATGGAACACAGACGACCATCGATGTATACAGAAGAGGTTTGTACTTGAGAGCAAGTTTTTGTGTGGCACATGTCGGTATGGGCTGAGGAAATGGCTCGATCTTGTCAGGATGCACACACGTAGCACAAACAAACAGTGAGGCGAAAAGTACCACAGCGAAGGCTTGTACTTTCATATTGACAGAAGAAAGTGTGAGTTGGTCGTGTGGGGGTCTACGCAGGTGGTTAACTCACTTTATGCAACTAATTTTGTCCCGCAAGTAGAAAGTGGCACAAAATATTAGAGTATGATTTCTAATCATGAGAGATATTTGCCAAATGTTGATGCTTAGAGCTGCCTCTGAAGACCGAATCTCTTTATAACCTAATCACCTTGACATACTGACTCTCATTCTTTTTCGCAGTTTAATTGATAAAGTCAGCGTCAAAGTGCGTCTATTTTTGAAAGAATAGTATCATCTGGGAAAATTTGAAAGACATTATCTGTTGATAGTAATATGCGAAGAAGAATAGAAAGGAACATTCAACCGTTAAATTTAATATATATCGGCTAGATATATCGAGTGCTGTACCCAGTTGGAATAATTTTTATGACATAAGATATAGCAGGACACTTGTCTGACCATACTGCGAAAAAATCTGTAGGTGCACAAAAGATAGTGCTCTAGCAACTTTTATTAATCTTCCTTTAACGATAGACATGTCAAATTGTTGATATTTGTCTGTAAGAAAGAGTCTTCAGCAAACTGAATTTCAGTTGTAGGGTCGTCTCAATTTGCTAATTAGAAAACTCGTAAACCTTCCGACTATCTGGGTAAGTTGTGAGTTTAATTCGGGCTACAAAGTAATAATATACACTGATTCATGAGTCTAAAAGTAGCCTTTCTAAGAGTAGTTAACCGGATCTTGGAAAACATCGTACAGACATACGTTATGGGATACGAACCGGGTATACGTTACTACATTATGCCGTGCATGTACAATTTACTTTTATGCAATGTGTGACAATGGAGCTCCAGGCATGTGGTAGCATAATGCAGTACATAATTCTAAATTGTATAAGTGATTCGTAATATTTTGAGTTAGCCTTATATGACGCTATAAAAATGAATAGCGAAACTCAGTACTAAGTTATATCGAGGTAAGTACAATGAGTCAATATTGTAAAATTCACATTGCGAATTGGATATTCATAAGTACCAACGAATCGGTATTCTTGAAGGTGATGAGATTTCGTAAAGGAGAGGTCCAAGTTTACTAGCCGTCCGCTAATGAAGAAAGACAGTTTTGAAACATGATAAATCGTATACATTTAGCATTTGTCTGATTGAAACTGATCCTAAATATGTAACTCTGTGAGATAGCAAAGCAATCTGATGACTTAATTACGCTAGAGGCTCTCGGTTCAGCTTTTGGTCGGAAGGTACGAGCCCGACTGCTGTGCGTTTGTTAAATCGGGCTCTTCGAGCCGAAAAATCCTCTGCGTGGAGTACTGGAAGAAAGAACTCTCTGAAGGCACTAGGGTGATGGACCTCAGCCATGCTGAGGAGATAAAAAATGAGCCTTATTGCTGATGAGCAGCCCCGTAACACTCGCATAAGTTTCACATGAGGTAGTGCTAAAAAACATTTGCGGCTAGTGTTCCCTTCGCTCTTGGCTATGAGGTACGATGGACTGGGCTCCCAAGGGCAAATTTTAACGGAATTTCACGTGCCCTAGTAGGAAGATTTTTAGCAATTAATAAAACCACGTCTCCGACCTCAAAGTTTTAACATTTCTCTGCCTCTTCCGTCAGCATATTCTTTCTGCATGTCTTGGCGTTCAGCCACCATCGCATCGCGAAACGTGTCGTAAGACACTCAGTTTGGTAGACAGGAATCATCGACTTCTTTACGAATTGTTAGAGGGCTGACATCAGCTAGCTGCTTGGCTATATCTCCCCCACCAAGCCCTGAACCATGGGATGATGACGTCAGCGAGACGCGAGGATTAACGAGCCCGTTCACGTAGAATAGCGGGTAGCCGGTAAACGAAGGCACTGCATTGTTCAGAGCGAACTCTCCGAGTGGCAGCATAACGCTCCAGCGCCTCGGAGTCTCAGCGCAGACGCTGCGAAGGACGTCCTCGACGATGCGATTTACGCGCTCAGTTTGACCATCGGTCTGCGGATGGTCTGCTGTTGACATATATAGCTTGGTGTCCAGCACCTTAAAATCGTCGACCAAAACTTCCCAGTGAAGCATGGGTCTCTGTCAGAGACAATTGACTCCGGGAGTCCATGTCGTCGAAAGGCAAGATCCACAAACAGCGTCGCTATACCGACACCGTCGATGGTGTCCGGTACCGCCGCAAGATGAGCCATCTTGCTCAAAAGGTTGACGAAGATCACGACACCCGTTTTGCCCGCCGAGTCCTTCAGTAGGCCAAACACAAAATCAATATTCATGGACTGCCAGCACCCGAAGGGTACCGGCAAACTGGATATCGACGCCGCTGCATTCGGAGGGGGGGTCGCCCTTTCACACGCCTCACACGAGCGCACATATGTGCTCATCCATCTGTACAGTTTGGGCCACCAGTAGTGACAACTCACAGAGCTATAGGCCTTCTCACGACCGAGACGACCACTGAGTGGGATGTCTTTGGTCTTTTAGCGGATACGGTACTTCAAATCCTCTTCGTGAGGAACCACAATTCGTGGCGTATCCATCGAGTCAGCGCTATAAACCATATTTCTTAATGAATATCGGTGCAACCGCGCACGCAGTCATGACGACGATTTCTTATCCGAGTCTCCAAACCCCCATGATCCCGAGAGCCCGTAGCAGCGCTACGCACAATCATCACCCGCGTATGCGGCGCAGATCTGGTACGTCACTGACGGTGTCACCGTCGTGACATGAGCAGCTCATAATCTGGTCTGCGCGACAACGCATCAGCCAAAACATTCTGCTTTCCTGGCTTATACTTCACCCGAAGTTATATTCTGCGATGAAGAAAAGCCACCTGGCCATTCTCTGCGAGAGGTGATGCGACTGAGTCACAGTGCACGATCTGTGTAGATCACGAACAGCCTGGAGCCGAGCAAATGAACCCTGAACATAACAAGTGCATACTTCATCGCAAATAATTCCTTGTCGTGAACTGGGTAGATTTCTCTGCAGCCTTGGGCTGAGATTTGGACTTGATCACCCGATCTCGCCTCTCGGCGTCTGCTTGCAGTAGTGCTCAGCCGATGGCAAAGTCGAAAACGTCACAGACGGCACTGAGAGGACGACCCGTGCCTGGCTACGCCAGAACTGGTGCATGAGGGAGGCTGTCTTCGACCCCGTCGAAAGCCTCTCGATGCTTGGTGTCTTAACACCATTCCGCATCCTTCTTAAGGAGATTCGACAATGGTCGTGCCATTTTCGCATAATTTTGTGCTATACTTTGCAAGTAGTTGGCAAAGCCAAGCCACTTGCGTCAGTCCTTTTGTTCTTTGGAACAGGCCAGTCATCAATAGCCTCAACCTTAGCGGGAAGCGCCCTAAAAAGGGGTTTCTTCGGCGTCGAAGATGCACTTGTCTACATCAGCGTACAGCTTATTCGTGCGCATACACTTGAACACCGCTTTTAAATGGACGATGTGGCTCTCTACATCCGTCCTTCCGTGTTCTGCACGACTGTGGACCACGATGTCGTCGAAGTAAGTCTGTGCATACGCCCGGTCGGGCCTGAAAAAATGCATCACAAGACGATTAAATGTTGCTGGTGCATTTGACAGTCCTTGGGCATCACCAGCCACTCCTAGAGAATGCCGCTCAGCCTCACCGCTTTCAGCTGAATATCACTCGCTCTTATGAGCATTTGGTAATACCCATCGACCAAGTCGAGTGCGATGTACTTTGTACAGCCAACCAACTCCTGTGCAGCAGAAAGTGGGGCTAACGCGGACGACGCTGAGTGCGTGTCCCCACTGGTCTCACCCAGACATACAACCTCTGCGGATAGGCGACGGCGACGCCGCATGTTATCTGCAAGACGCCGGACGTCGACCCTGACCCAGGATGTGCCTACCTTAGACGACAGCATACAGTTATACACCCACGTCAACGGTACGACGGCGGAGGAAGACGACGACGTCACCCTCGGGGCTTTTCCTGCGTTGAATGCTCTTCTTGAGCTGGACGAAATGTCTCTCGAAGAGTTTAATGGTGCCTTGAAGGCAGGCTACTTAACCGAAGTGGTCATTATACGACCAGCAGTGGAGATCAACTCGTCATCGCTTCTGGATGGAACTATCCTGGAGGACACCAAAAGGGCGCTGAGTGCACAAAGTGGAACCAGCGGATTCGTACTATCTTTTGATGAAGGAATTTCAGGGCGTCGGCTCCAAAGACTCACCGTCGGTCCTACCTCCGGACCGAGGTGTGTGTCATGAGATCGACCTAGTTCCGGGAACCAAATTCTGCGTAACACGCCAATGGCCCCTGCCCGAGGAGCAGTGCGACGACAATGACGCCATCTTCCGTGCGGTTCACAACACAAGAATGGTGCGTGATAGCAAGTCTCCCCATTCGACACCCACATTTTGTGTCCGGAAACCAAATGGCAAGTCGCGTATCGTTCACGCTCACAATATGCTGAACGCTGCCATCATTCCGGCACAGACATCGATTCCTAAAAAGAATGTTCTCCAGAACAATCCTTGATGCTATTAACGACATCCAAAGAAAAACTGCCAGCCCCACAGTCTTCGTCCAGTGGATAACGTGTAACTTCAAGCGCATCTGAAGGACCTTGCCCAAGATGCCTCAGGCCTGGTCCGACCATGCAACTCGTGGCATGCAGCGACTGCTTTAGAACTTGAGCAGTGCTCATTGGATTACGTGCCACTCCATGTGAATCACTTGGGCCTCGCCCTCGATGCCTCAGCCCTTGGCCGACCACGCCACGCATGGCATGCAGCATTTGCTTTGAAATTTGAGCAGCACTCAGTGGGTAACGTACCACTCTTTGCTCAGTCTACAAGTCATGCTCGGGAGCCCTGTCCGATACACCTTCGGTTTTCACCAACTCGAAAACCTTGAAATCCAGCACGTTGACCGTCTCAGTCCAATAAGGGTTTTGCCTCCTGATAGAGGTGGGTTCATGGCTCACCAAAGCTCCGCCAGGAGACATGCGCGTAGTGTTCAAGGTCTTCGACCTCCAGTCGATCCATGGCTCATGGTGTTCCCGCCATGTCGTACTGCTCTTGAACACGGAACATGTCTGCAAGCCGGGCTTGCTGGTCGTGGAATTGACCGTAAAGGGCTTTGAAAAGCCAAGGAAGATCCTGATCGACCCCGGGGCGTCGGGCAATTATGCTCGACGCTACACGATAGAAGGAAGTCAGCTGTATGCTGAGGCGCAAAAGGCGCAGTTAAGTGACATCGTCACTGTTCGCTTAGCAATGGGGACATGTGTCACGTTGCCGAAGGATCCGGTGAACCGCAGTGTCAGGGCTCTTAACCTCGATAGCGTGGAATGCTGCTTAGTCTCAGACTTGGATTCAAGCTATGACCTCATTCTTGCGGAGCTCTTCGGGGCTAGGCCCTGCTGACCTTTTCTTCCTTGAGGTTCAACAGAACTTGCCCCGCGTCTACTGGGTGTTGTTGTATCTCCGCGACAAGCCAGACTAATTAGAAGCAAAACGTTGATATGATAAGCCTTGACACGCCTTGTGCAGGGGACAACCAATCCGAAGGTGACGGGTGTTTACACAGACAAAACACCACCGGGTATTCGGAGTTCTGCCTCCTCGTACTCTGCATAGCTAAGATCTATCGGTTCAGGCCCGCTCGCTGAGCTGCTAGAGTGTGCATTCCAGCTAAGTCTTGAATTTGAATTTGGCATTCAATGCCACATTACCTGCTTCATAAAAAAATGGGTATACACGGAAGACCTTGATTCTGGCCACACCAGTGCGAAGGCCCTCCATGAAGACGATAAATGTGGCCGCCTCAGGAATAGGATCAGCTACCATGCATGCAATAAGAGTACGCAACTCTTGGAAAGTCCACCAGCTCCTTCTTGCCCTGTCGGGTGGCAAGGAAACGCGATATGCCTGGTTAGGCGGTGAGAACACTCGTGGAAGCCTCAGCTAAGGAGACGCCGCTTCGACCAAAGCGCCGAACGTCAGTGCCCATTCAAGCGCTATACCCCTGAACTTGGAGATAGCTAGCGCCATGCGCTGTTGTTCGGTCCGAAGCATGACAGACGCCATGGCCATCTCGACTTCTCTCACCCAAAGCAGAATATTCTCTCCATCCTTGCCCTCGAAAGACTTAACACACACCATGAGCGATTTGGGTCGGGAAGAGTCATTCTGGCATCATGAACGCTGTCAACGCCGTCATCTGCTACTGTGGTTGCTAAGACAGAGCATTTCCATAGCTTGAAAATACCTCTATGTGCGCGCTGATCGCTTCAACTCCTTGTGAAGCGAGGTGTTGCACGCCCTCAGGGCCAATCGGAGGCATCAGCTTCTTGATCCCGTCCTGCATGCGTTGAAGCAGATAAGAGAACTGCCCAATCCGCACAGAGGGTCAGTCGTAAAGACTCAGGTGTAGAGTGACTACAAATGCTACCAAGTGCATCGGGGCTGCCGTGGCTCTTTCACTCAGATCAAGCCTGGTTAAGGTCGGTGACCTTCACTCTATACTTAAAACCAGTACAAATGTAGATGATTGCAATCCGCTTTCTCCAAGAGTAATTTTGGCCTTAACCCGAGGTATAATTATTCTCCGCTTACAATGTAAACTGTAATTTTCGATTTTATTTGCGGCAAAGCCGCCGATCGCTAAATCTATATTATTTTTCTTATCTACATAGAAAACCTAATTATATATATAGCTGTTGGTTGTTCCAGCCACACATTACCTTCTTGATTTAGTGTAACCACACCATTGTGCGACCTACACCCTTTCTACCGGGGCACGTGAAATCCCGTTACACAAATGACTGGTAGACCTCTTGCGGGGAAACACCGGAGCCAGTAGGCTGCACTGCGCCTGTGCCTACTGAACAAACTGGATTCCATAATACCTTGAAGACGTCGTGGTCGATGTGACGTAGACATGAAGAAGGGATCGTATAGCGCGCGGTCTCTGTAGTGTATCACTGTTGAGATGAAAAGGACAATAGTATATCGTGGCCCTTCGCGTGTATCACTTGTCGGACGGAAGGGTCACAACTGGGAGCTTTGTCCCGTGTGCAAGAGGGCGACAAGCTGTCGTATTCTGTCCGTTGGCGCCTTTGCAAGTCGAAAATAAGATGACAGGGCCCTGAAGGCAAGAATGATGACTCATCCGTGTCACGATTTATCAGTACTGCTAAGTCAGCACTTAAGTGTGACGGTCCCACTGCGCGGGCAGTGATATATCAGGGATAAGTGACTAGAAAAATCATTATCTCGTAAAAGAAGTGACCGGGGTCGTTCTAGAGATTGTAAGAACCCATCACCACCAGTAGATCTTGTAAAGTTGGAGGAATGCTGAGGTGATGTGTGCACGGAAACGCAAGAGGATAAATTCACTGAAATAGCCATGCTGGATCGAAAGAGGAGCTGAGGTTATCATCTGTTCTGGAGAAGTCGTTTTGGCATAAAGAACTGTTGCAGAGTTCTGTTTACGAATAGTGAACAGCTATTCTTAAGATCCTACGGACCTTTCAAAATTTTGTTTGATGAATATCATGAAGTGGTCACAAGAGACCCACCCCGCGTATTACTCTTCAAAGGAGATTTTTTTATGAATTTGACTTGTTTTCCGGAACCTATACTGTGTCACCTGGTAATGGCCCTTGTCAAGGAAAGAGTGTGACGTCATTGACTTAGGAGCAAAACTACGAAGCAAGTTTGGTGAGAGGGAAAATTTCCTCCCTTGGCGACAACATTCGGGATCAAAGTGGCTTACGGCAAGTGGCAAATCAAGTATGCCTGTAGTAACTGGATACATCCACAATTTTAAGGCAAGCGCCTATTCCAAACGAGGGTATCCACGGGAATAGCACGGTTGGTTGCATTCTGCATAGTGTTTTTGACCTGGTTGACAGAATTCCTCGACTGCTGATGAGAGACAACGAGTAATTCGATTCATACCACAGGGTTTGCATTTTCTACAGTGACTGTAAGAATATCCCATCAATGCTCAATTGTATGATGGCACAGCTGTTCAGGCCACTATGTTCAGACCTTTTTCGACAACATATCCTTTAATAGTCGTGCAAAGCGCGGGATGTCGGATGTGGAGAGCCATTTTGGACACTTACGAGCAATGCTCGAGTGCATGCGCTTAAATGAGCTACAGATAGGTGTGTCTTTGGCGCTTTGGCGTCGGCCAAATTCCCTATCTGGGTTGCTTCATTGGGAAACATTACCCACAAAGATAACGGTTATTGTAGAGTAAGCAATGCCTTTGCCCCAAAAGCACCCGAGAAAGTGGCTTGGTCAACACCTTATACAAATACAAGGCTATGCATAAGTCCTCTGCATTCCCCTTCTGAAGGGTTCGAAACGGTTCTGAGATGAGGCAGAAGTAGCGGCCTTCAAGACTGTGTAAAGGTCCCAATGTGTCCCAAGAACGATCTTTAAGATCGTCTGTGACGCTTCATCCTGTTGTTTGCTTCAAAACGATGTCAATTAGCATAACCGTGTGACCTCATTTTAGTCTTGCCTACAAAATGTGGTAGAAAGGATTCGGCAAGGCGGTACTTGCGAATAAGTATGCTCCTGGCAGGCTTGAGGTGCCCTAGCTTGTCTCTAACCGCTTGCGGTCTTTAGAAATCATACATCATTGCACAGAAAAAGTTGTTACCGTATCTTTTACAACAAAGAGATGGGGATACTTCCTTGCTAATCATACCGTTCGGTTAACCTATAAGCCTGGTCGGCTTAATGTTGTGGCAAATGCACTTCCGCGTCCCCCCAGCCGTAAAGTGTTGCATGACGCCATAGTGACGTCGACAATTGATCGGGTAATACGTACAGAATACGGGTCAAATGTAATATGTGCTGTTTCTTGATAGATTTGGGAAGCAAAAAGATCAACAGTTCGGATGCCGCTTAGTCGAAGTGCGCGGTTGTACGTTTGAGCCGCTATGTATCATCATTAGGCTTACTGTACTACAGTATTGACCCATATGACTTTCATCTTAAGGCGAGGACCTCAATTAAGGAGTAATAAACGAGGTATATAATGCCTCATTGGGTGGCCAGCTAACATGCAAAAAAAAAGAATTTGCTTGGTGGGCGCCATTTAAAGAGGATCAAAAAGGTTTTAGTGGGTAGGCACATATGCTCACCCGTGTGAAAAGTATCAGCGTTAAGCCCTCGACGTATACGGTAGTACCTTGGACCAGCCTGTTCAGTTTTTGCAGTGTTGGTTGTCCGTACGAATGAACATTATTGGTCTACCACGAGACGTCTTCGATAATCGCTAGCATTGTAAATTGTATGGGTCGCCTGGGTAAGACGACTCATCTCGCTGCTGTCAGCGACACTGTGCACAGCGCTGTTCCTAGAAACAGTATTTTGTCAACAGGGCTTGTCGATACCATTGTATCGGATAGGAACTAGCTGTGAGCCGTGCTGTTATAGTAACAAGCCGCTGCTAGAAGCAGATAACGAACGCATGAGGTTATTAAGTACTGTGTACTACCTGGTCATATAAAGTCTAACTTTGATTAACCGAAGCGAACATGCCACATCAAACCGTTTACAAACGTAGACTGAAAAAATAATCTACACGCTCAGCATCTCAACGAGAATCCAAACTCATCATGCGCTCTATTTAGGCTTGTTGAAATCATACCGCGGTCCCGCTATTGTGATCCCGTCAACTGTGAAGGGTTCTCTTGGAGGTGTCTCAACCAGCTCCCATGCCTGAGATACCCTCTGCTGCAGGGCAAAAGGTAATACGTTTTTGGGCGAAATTGGTTCCTGTAATTCACTTTATACGATAGCGTGGCTCGGAGCACGTGTCATGAATGTTATTTATCTAAAATATACCACACGTCGAGACGCTTGGAGAAAATTGATATGCCGACATAATCGTACGAGCAATAAGCGAGATGTGATTAACTTCAATCTGAAGCGAAAAGTAGGTCGGCGGATACACCGGATCGAGACCCTGGAAAGGATACGCTAGCTTCGAAAACACATTTTAGTTTGATAGCCCACTTCGGCAAGATTGCCCTGGCATCGTTGCTGCTTAGGACTAAGCGTACCCTTTATGTTTACACCCTAAAGCGTGAAGGCATAACAACCCCCCGTAACGCTCTTTCTGCGATTGAGTGAGGATTGCTTTTATAAAGTTTGAGCACTAGCCGGTAAGCAGGCCCACGAGGCTGAACAGAGCTGTTGACAGCAAGACCGTGAGCTTGTAAGCATCCGCCACAACGCCCACGTTATGCCATGCATTCAACAAACCGCTCGACATAAGATACTCTAGATAAAATTAAATTTGGCCTGCGAAGCTGAAATGGGTGAGGCATCGTTTCATTCTTACCCAGCGAGCGTACTGAGTGCGGTACTCTTTGGTACTTAAGCCAGCATTTAAAACCAGAGGTACAGTTTTCATTGAGAAAACGGATCAGCTTACCCTTCGCTGCTCCAGGCTCAGGCGGTATGCCTGAGATGAGAATCAGAAGGCGAAATGGCTGTAGATCACTCGCTCTGCTCTCTGTTTGAGCAAAGACCTTCACGAATAGACGTGAAAGGGCTCACCATGGCACAACATGCAGTCTCTGATAAAAAGTCCACAATCAAGACGTGATTGATTTTGCAAAAGATGCTATGACTCTTGCGCATGTAGTTGGATAAACTTCATAGGATGATCCAAGTACGACTATGTTACACAAACTGATGGGAAGAATTTATGGGAGTACGTACTCGATGAGGTGCATAAGCATCAAGTTATTGCGTCCCAGAATTTCACAGGAGTACTAGAGTGTTGATAATGAGGAGGGCGATATGATTCATCGATGAAAAAAGTCCGTGGGACACGAGAGCTGAATTCCTCACACCATGCTTTACATATCATTTTTATTTTAAATAGTAGAACAGCGGTATTCTTTATCAAAATAACTCGACTTATTCGAATTTGATTAAAAGGACGAATTAAGTAACTCGTTGCTTTTTCCTCTCTCTGGTTTCGCAAACCAAATATCCATCGGACAGGCTAAAGTAGACTCGATCGTCAAATCAATGGCAAGGGGTACCAGGTTCGGCCGGGGTGTTGTACAGCTTGCATACAAGAAGGTTGAGCCTAAGGACTCCACATTAAACGTCGTACAGAAGGTGGCCTTATAACCGTTACCCACGTATCAAATACCAATTCTTCTGGAATACGATTACTTGGATTTATAGAGTTGGATGATTATACATCTGCTTTTCTATCTTTATCATAAATCTACATGTAAGGAATAGCGTGATGATAGTGGCCCATGTCTCTTCTCCACCGAGTCATCCATTCTTTGCTCAATGAGCCCTGTGTCCTGGACATAAAAGACACCCAGCCTCGCTGGTTCCGAGAGTGCCCACAAGGAGAGCCCTTCTTCGTCTTCTGTTCGTGGTGCAACTTTGGACAGCACGTCTGCGGCACAAGGGAGGCGCTTAAGCCATCGGCAGCCGCACCGATAAATTATCCTGGTCTTTATCTTGTAATTATGAGCTTTGAGCTAAGTCTGGGCAATGCTCTTGTGCGTATGAACATTGTAATGGGGTTCATACCCCATCGCAAAGTTCCATATCACCACATCGTGGCATCGATTAAATAGAGATTTCGTAGAATACTTGAGGGCAGCTGATCCGCTTCTGGCACACAGTGCTTTTCTCGTGCTTCAAATGCTCCTTTCCAGCATTATTTCAACCAGCTCCGTTATCTCAACGTCTTACATTTCTTTGCATGCATCCTTGAGATTCCTCAAGTTTTATATATGATTTTTACGAGAGGCTGAGAACTCTTCTTTTCTTTGCACTACCACAATCACTCCATTCACAAGTGTAAACAATTGTTGACCTAGTCTCTGCGAATCTTTGATGCCTTGCTCTTGAAAGCCGCGAAGAACTGGCTCTTTTTGATTAATAAGGGTGGCGCTGGAACATTGTGAAGCTGCGAAAAATACTAAAGTAAAAGACAAATAAGTATTGTTACGGCGGCAGTGGTAACACGAAATTAATCGTGCTCAGACGGAGATAAAACCCATCGTAAAATTGCATTTAGTCTCCAAATTAGTCCTCCTCAGTAAATACGTCTGCGTGCACCACATCAATAATCTTGTATCTAAGCTTTCACAGCAAAAATGGATGCTTTTGAATTTCTGGAGACGCTGCCAGCAGCAACGCTTGAGCGTCTATATCAAGATCCGTGGGCATGCCAGGCTGTCTTCCAGGCGCTCCCACCTCTTGCTCAGCAATTTGTCATGCGTCTTCTACCCACAAATACCTCAGTACCACGTGATCTTTTAGAGAAATGGGTTGTTCCACTGCCCGGAGACAGTCACGAAATGCCACCGCAATTTAACGCCGCATTACACAAACTCGACGGCCTCAGGGTATTTATACAGGAAAATGGTGGCTATAGACCTCACCCTTTGTTTCAAAAGCAGCTCATGGTAAGAAAAAAACTAATTTCTCCACGCACTTGTGTGAGATAGGCTAACAGAGTGTTTGATGGTGTGAAGTACGCACTAAGCAATCTAGGTGGATCTCCATGGGAGCGTGGACGATTACGTCTTCCCAAAGACCCTGAGAACACCTTTGCAGCAAAGGACCTGGAGCGGTATGCGAGGGCACGCTGGGACTCAGTGCTGCACTATATGGTTGGCTCAACCGCTGTGCAGGAGCCGCCTCAATCTGTTGTAGATATCTTATTACGCACAAAACTCCTTCAGTCTAGTGAGGCAGATTCGAGAGCGCTGCATATAACTGACACGGGCTACGAGTTTATGCTGAAAGATATTCACGTCCAAATGTGGACTTTCATGTTGGAGTACATTCGTACGCTGGATAATACGGGCACTTTGAAGCAAGAGGATATCTTGCAATTTTTGTTCCAACTAAGTTATTGTCAGACGGGTGGGTATTATGCCGTGGCAGATCTGACACAGACGCAACAGCTTCTGCTCGGGGATTTTATTGACTTTGGCTTGCTTTTTCGTAAACGCTCGAACTCCGACCGTTTTTATACAACGAGTTTGGCTGTAAATCTCATTTTTGGTGGATCTAAAGGACAAGAACGCTCACATGTCCGTCTAACAAGTTCGTTTGCTGGAGTGCGCGCTGGTGTAAAGTCGCAAGTGACAAACCCACGCCTTACTCCGGTACTTGACCATGAAGCACAGTTGCTTGTGGTTGTCGAAACAAATTTTAAAATTTACGCCTACACTTCGTCGACTCTTCATGTGGCGATGCTCAGTGTATTTGTAGACATTGTAGCGAGACTCCCCAACCTGGCCATTGGCTTTATTACACGTGAAAGCCTGCGCTCAGCTCTAATTCATGGCATCTCAGCGCAGCAAATATATGACTTTCTTGTGAAACATGCACATCCAAAAATGCGTCAAAACACTCCAATAGTGCCAGAGAACATCGCCGACCAAATTTATTTGTGGGAACGCGAGCGCAACCGCGTGCAATTCATAGAGGGTATTCTTTTCGATGGCTTTAACACTAAAGAGGATTACGAAAGTGTTTGCGACTATGCAAGGAATCTTGACGTGCTAACGTGGGCCGATCCGATTCATTTCAGGTTATCAATTGCTAGCAAAGGCATAAACGAGGTGCGCCATTTCATTCAAAATCAGTTGTCTTCTTGAGATAAACCCCATGTAGCGGGAGATTTAGTTGACAGTCAACATTGACCAAATGGATGGGTTTGAGCTGATTATCGACGAGTGAATCAAGAATAGAGCTTTCTCAAAAGCATTTAAGGCGATACTGAATGGCTTCCAAAGCAATTTTATTGATCGAACGACTGCAATGCGTCCCGGCGCGCATAACAGATCAACCTTTCTAAGCTAAACATTCTTTCTCATTGTTAGTGCTGTCACTAGAGAAACGACTACGAGGGGAAGAAAGAAGCGATAAAGTAGACGAATTAGACGACGTCGAGTCAAATAATCGCTTGTATATAGTTCCGCAAAGCATGAGAACTGATACAAAGATCACATAAACATTAGAGAAACTTCCTCAATATGACAGAATAATTCCAGCACAAATTTTACCTTTTGTGGAAGTCGACCCTGTCAATTTCTTTCCGTAGAGCTCTGTTGGGGAACAGCATCAGTAAAATTTCATGTCGACTGTTGATTTGAATTAATAGCTTCAACGTACTAGTTTCTTCAACCACCTCATGGTGAAATGTTGAATGCCCGCAAATACAACTTAAATGGCTGGTTCGTTTTGAGTCTTGCTTAGATTCTGGGCAAGGTTCCGAATCCCGTATTCTGTAGACGCAGCATTTACCTGGTCGGCAAAGTTTGCAGTTCCCTCGAAGACGACCTTCAAGGTCACGTTTGAAAACGACATGCTCGATAACGTCGCGTGGAACACCTTTAAAAGTCGTTGTTTCCAGCACACTATCTAGATTCGTCCGAATGTAGTCGGCACAAATGTTCAGCAGTGACGGGGGAGTTAACGCTCCGATATCAATCGAATATAAATCCTGCAGTCGATCTGTTCCGTCGTATCCTCCTAATAGATACATTTTGCTGTCGACCACCACAGCCCGGTGAAATGTGCGGCTGCTTGGTATACTTCCTGTAGTACATACCTCGCTCCACGTGTTGGTGGACAGGTCGAGTCGTTGTAAATCATTGAAACGACTGTGCGTCTTGTCAACACCTCCAAACACAAACATATTATCTCCAAAAATTACGGCTGTATGGCGGTATCTGTGTGGAGGACAAATTCCTCTTGTCTCCATTTTGTTCCATATATTCGTGACGAAGCTATACTCGAACAAATCATTCAATGTATCGCGTCCATCCCAGCCTCCAAAAACGATCAGACGGTTCGTATCTGAGTGTACAACACCACTGTGGCCGAAGCGCCTAGACGGGACAGCACCTTGAGCATCCATTCGGCTCCAACGTTGTTCACATATGTCGTAACCACAAAGGTCATTGAACCGGCTCGATCCATTGTAGCCTCCAAAGATATATATACTAGACGAATGCAACACCATGATGTGATCAGTTCGGGCTTCAGGCCGGTTCTCCACGATACTCGGCATCTGGTTCCATCTCTGTTCATCAAAGTTAAAGTAATACAGATCGTTGAAGTAGTTGCCATCACGACCGTCGTAGCCTCCGAAGATAAACATATTGCTTTTGTGGACGACACCTAATGCCCCAGAACGCCTAGGTGGCAGCGCACCGCGTGTTTGCACCTGGGACCACATACTCGAATCGAGATTCAGTTGGTACAAATCTTGTTGCCGACGTCTACGATCGGTGCCACCAAAAACATAAACTCGACCATCTATGACAAAATTCAATGTGAGCAAGCAGCACCTCAATTCATCTGCATCTATAAAATCAGGCGTACCCTTGCTGGTGACAGTATGACCCGTACGCGGACTATACACGTCTCCATGTGGGTGAAGCTTGTCCCACGAGCGTACTTCAAGCCGACTAACAGCGGTAAAGCCCCTGCTATCCACTTCATTTGATCGGCAATCCTTTTTAGCAGTTGACGCTGTCGTCACCGGTGTCACTGCCATGATCCTGAATCGCCAGTGGGTCTGATAGATACAACACTATGCGTTGGTTGTCGTTTCAAGTGTACGCAGCTCTCGCTCGATTCGTAGAATGTCGAGCTACCAGATCCCAAGATTTGTGTCCTGTGCTAGGCTTGCGGGAGTTTCTTAACCGTTTCCTCCTCAACCGTACTTGCTGTCACCTAGCTGAGTGAGGTCGTTTTTTCCTGCGCTAGCACGAATGCGGAATGCAAGAGTGAAGGTCACGGAGGTTTCCTTTTCGAGCCGAACGAGTTCACAATAGTCGAAGAGCCCGTGAGTGACCTGGCTTAATATAGTTAATCCCACACTAAAGCGGCCTTCGCCGTTTTACTTCTTTCTGTCTTTTCGAGCTAACCTATTTACGGTATGTGTGCAGAAGTGATGGACAGAATTGCACTAGTGCTTACTATGTCTTGTACTTGAAGTGCACCATCTTTATACAAAGCCGCCACGTCTGCCATTACGTAAGAAGGCCTGGAACGAACGGACGATATATGCGCGACTAAGGTCGTCTAGACTGTAGAACGGCTATAATAGCGGCAGCGCAATTGGTACCGTTGGCGTATTCGTTGGTATAAGTGGCAGCTGGCACCTGAACTGGGATGTAGAGTTACTGCGATGATGCGAAAATCTGGACTCATTGGTTGCACTATAAGGGCTTAAGAAATCGCCGGATAACGGTATATTTAAATGATTATTTTAGTATTGCCTATGTGGTGGGAGTAATACGAAAGCATCCATTAGAGAATCGATGCGTCACATGGTTATTGTTATCCATCCAGACATAAAACTTAATAAACGACAATCTTCCAGATGCCCGAATTTACAAAGTACTGTAGTCATCCTAAGAAACGCGACTCGACGCAATATGGACCTATCCCACTCTTATCATAAGCATACTTTAATTTGCAAAGAATTGCACAACAACAAAAAACTAATCACAAGTTTCGAAGCACCCTTTGCATTAGGGATCCGGTTGCTCACGCAGCTTACTCTCGGAATTCAAGTTTGTCAACAATTTTTGCATTCTAATCAGTTTATCCATCCTCGTGAACAAAATCTTGCAATCTCTCATTGTGTGATCATAATATCCCGGAGAACATCCACTGGGTCGTGTTTCCACTGTAAGGCAGAATGGGTGGAAGCAGTATTATAAATTTTGCAAAAACCACACGTTTTTATTCGAAAGTACTGAGCAAAGAACTGTTGAAGCTGCCTAAGTTGCGAATCGTGTTCTTGGGTCTCTACAGCCAATCACAGTGGTGTAATGTGTTATAGTAGTTGTATAGCCGAAAAACAGCCTTGATATGCTGTAAACACTTCGTTCTTATTGATTTTGTCATTTCGGAGGCATTTTCTATCAATTTTGTGTTTGTAACGTATTTCTTGAAATCTTTATATCTAAACTGCGTATGATATTCAAATTAGAAAGCAAACTATTTAGAAGTATTGGTTTTTAAGCAATTGTCCCTCCTTATTTTTTGCATGGATAAACGCTGGTCTTATCAAGTAGATGAATTGTTAATATAGCTTTACGGATCATTTTCGCTTCCGATATTCGAATCGACTTGTGTTAAACCTCTACGTACTATCTACAGACAATCCACGACTATCAATAAAAGCTTAAGCCCATTAGGTGTTGATAGCGCGAAGTAATCCAATTGTGCAAAAGCCTATCCAGCACAAACTTCATTTCGTTATGCTCGGCACGGAGATCAGCCACACTCCGTTCGTGCAAAAGTACTTGCAATCGGCATGAAAGAAGCTGTTCTTCTTGGAGTCCGCGTTAACAAAGCACAGTACAGATGTGGATCCAAACGACTCAACTATAACTAGGTGTAGAGTTAGCTCTGCTAATCTAAAGAGTATATATAACGCTAGATTAGTACTACATATGCACTTTTTATTATATCTTATAACAAAACTGTCTGCCTTGTGGCTGGTATGGCACGGACCACTCCTTTTTGGGTCTCTGTCATCCTCAAAATCCCTGATATTTGATACTTCTGAAAATCAACAATAATATCAAAGTGAAATGTGAGTACCGTACTGTAATGTATTTAATACAAATGTGCCAAATGTGTAAGGAATGAGCTCACACGAAAACAGAACTTACCCCGTTACAGGTCGACTTTTATTTGGGGTTGCCGAGATCGTCGCTCAAATCATTTCAGTACGCTCTCTGCGCTGAGGCAGAGCCCTTTCACACCTATCAATTTGAACCTTCCACTCACACAGCGCCAGAATTTTGCCCCGAAGCTTTTCCTGACTACACAGATCACATCCAGGAGTACTGCCTGCGCTGAGAACAGCAGCGTTTGGAAAACTCGATCCTCGCTGAAGGCCGTATCCGAGATACTGGATGCTGTCGATAGCGCCGAAGAGAATACTACTTAACTATCGGTTTTGCAGCGGGGCTGCCGTAGCTTAGCGCTTGAGGATGCGTAATTTAGGTCACCGACCTTTCGTTCTATACTTAGAACAAGTACGAGTTAGCGGATCGCAATCCGCTTACTACAAGAGTAATTATTGCCTTCTAATTGACTCTTCGGTTTAAAATCCAAAACTGATTTTTATTTATCTATTTATCCTAATTGTAAAAGTTTAGATTTTCCTAAATATACTAAACATATTTAGTACAATCAAAATACATGCATAACTACTGGCTACCCAGCCACATACCGTATTCTTGTTTGGACCATTTACATCTCGTGTGACACACAACCCTGTTACCAGGGTACGTGTAACCCCGTTACACCCTCCCCCATTAAGATTGAGAAAATTTACAGCTCTAATCGAATATTGCCTCAACGAGGCCCGCGTGTCCGTTAGACACTGCAACTCAATTAGTTGCAATTAAACAACTTCCTTGCACATGAGCCCTGTGCCAACGACACGAAAATCACCAAGTCTCGCTGGTTCTGACAGCGAGCACTGCAGAGCCCAACTTCGTCTCCCGCACGCGGTGCGATGTCAGACAGTGCGTCCACGGCACCGGGGATGTACATCCTATGCTTGGATATCACGAGCGTCGCGCTTTGCGCACGCTATCAATGATGAGTGACCTCATTGAGGATGTGAAGGTGGTCGACTTCGAGTCTGACACTCCTTTTCTCACATGGATGACGAGGAAGGCGAGCTGCGCCAGCAGCGTAATACGAGCCCTGCTCGCGCCTTGAAGACCCCATGTCCGTTCCCTGACTTCTCGTCAACCGAGGAACATGGTGTAATCACCAATAACCTTGACGGGGCTCAGAGGCGGCATTTTGAAGCTGCCCATAGGGCGGCTTTAAAGCGTGCCCATCCACGGCCGGTCATTGACCCTCGTGTGGAATATGGCTTCCGCCCTGCGGATC
>NW_020188258.1:975019-976257 GCF_900000015.1 Plasmopara halstedii
GATGTTCCCGCCACTTCACCAGATATGAGGTCTGATCCCGGTGACGACGTCATCCCACTAGACGTTCCACTTGATAGTGGACGTCACCGTTCTCATCAAGGAGAGTCGGTGGCGGGCGGTGACGATCGGGTCGTCCACCGTTCAGTGACTCGTGATGCTCTCCGGGCTCTTTAGGACGAGGTCCTTCGTGATCGGAGCTCCGCTGAGCGTCATGCTGAAGTAGCATATCGCTGTGCGGACGCTCTTGATGATTTGGAACGCGTCGTGCACCGGCTGCTTCGTCTTGAAGACTACCGCGCTCTGTTGGAGCGACTCCTAGCTGTGGAGCAGGCAAATGCGTCGCTGCAGGCAACGGTGAAGGGCTTGGATCCATTAAAAATCGAGGTTGTTGCACTCCGAGCTCAGAACCAGTTGCTGGTTCAGTTTCTGGATGGCCGAGGGCCCGTGGGATCCGCTCTGGCGCCAACGCTTCCTCGCAGAGGGTCAGTCTAGACGACTCAGGTATAGATTTATTACAAATGCTACCAAGTGCAGCGGAGCTACCGTAGCTTTGCGCTCAATGGAAACGTAAGTTAGGCCACCGACCTTTCGTTAAATACTCAGAACAAGTACGAGTTTAGCGGATCGCAATCTCTTACTCCAAGAGTAATTATAGCCTTAATCCAAGGCTAATTGAATCTTCGGTTTAAATTAGCAATGACAGCACAGTGTGGCAAATTCTCGGCACCTCTGTGCTACTCTGATGTCTGTACAGCGCCCAGGAGTGTGAACCAGACTATTGAAATTTTTGTCAAACGAATTCCTGCCATCAATCCCGAGACTGATATCAATATATGGATTATGGGGAGGCATTTCCAAACCAGTAAGTAGCTTTCATAAAAAAATGCCCAGTATCATTACTAAACCATTAACACGTTGTATATACGTAGAGGAAATGACTGCGTCCATACTACATTTCGATCATAACATATCTGCAAACTTCTATTTGATGGATCCTCGTGGATGCAGGAAGAGTACGATTTTAGATTGTGGAGTGCCAACAAGCGATCCAAATTTTGAATATTCCATGGACCCTGCCCAAATTGAGTCATGTGCTACAGATCTAGAATGCAAGTTTGGAGATCTCGCGGCATTTTAGCCTACGAGTGCGGCGCATGACCTTTTCAATTTGATCTCCAAACTTTCAAATGGCGCTAGCACTTTTGTGTATGGTTCGGATTACGAAGCGTTAATGGTGG
>NW_020188258.1:976267-979063 GCF_900000015.1 Plasmopara halstedii
CTCTAGGTCTAACTCACAGCAATATGCGACCTTGGTAGGATGCTCGGCGGAATGCCGATGACGACGGCCTTTGTCCTCCAGTGCTCTAAGAGCTAAGAGCATCTCGATCCACCGGACGGCGATCGACCAAGTCGCCATCGTCCGCCGCCGACTCTTAAATGGATGGCGTCCACTATCACGTGGAAAACCTTGTGGGTCGACGTTGTCGACAGGGTCAAACCTGATATCTTGTGAAGTACCCAAATTTCGAGAATTCGTGGGAAATTAAGGTGCCACTTTGGCAAGACTGTCCAGACGTCGTGGACGCATACGGTCAGACGGATCATGATGCTCCGCGTCAGCGTGCGCCCCGCGCTTCTCGGCGGCAGTTCGGGAATCCGAAGGACCATGAAATGAGCTTAAGCTATGGCCCTGGTGGTTGCCTTACCCGTTGAGACCACAGAGCTCGCGGGGAGCGCGATGGATTATTCCATATTTCGCAGGGCAACAATACGCAGGGAGTCGACGTTGCGCCTTGAGTTTAGCACACTCGAAGCGAAGACAGCGTTCTACGCGCACGTCCAATTCCTTATGGCTCTGCTGTACGTTAAACAGCGAGGAAGTTTCCGGTGCCGCTGCACTCATCGGTCAAAGAGCTCTTCATCATCTGCAGCGGTTTTGCTAGGGGCTAGCAGCCTGCATAGCGGGTACAGGAGCGCCTACTCTTTGAGCGCGAAGTCGAGCTCGGTACCTATGCATTGGGATTTCTTGAGGTACCAAAAATCGAGTTCGAAGAGCCATTTGATGGTCAAGCTCAGCTTGATAAGTGGCCGTAAGCCGGATTACGTAGACGCCTAACGATCGGGTAATCATGTCTTTTGCTTCAGTTGCGGGAGCCGCCGAGCGGAACCCGTATTCCACACGAGGGCCTAGAACCAAACGTGGATACAAGCGTATGAGAGCTGCCCTGTGGGTTGCCTCCAATCGCTTATCCAATGCCTCGCTGAGGCGATTGGTAATCATACCACTTTACACAGTCTCCGCAAGGTTTGAGCAGGGCTCACGTCACGCCGTTGATGCACCTTGCACTCCTCTTCTTCCAGACTCGTAGTCGACTTCGAATCCTCGACGAGAGAATTCGTCGCCGTGGCGAGCGGTGTGTGTGGTGCCCAGTTGCCGAGGGCATGGAATGGGCTTTCTGTGAAGCCTCGGACGTCCTGCCCAGAGGTGCACCCCGTACAGAAGTCGAAAAATGGCTGTTCTCTCGTGCGCCCTTCAAACCAGCCAAGCTGGGTGCTTTTCGCGTCACAGAAACAGGGATCATTGAGCAGCGATTGTGTAATGATAGTCCGAGGGACGTAACTGTGTCTCAGGCACGCGAGCCTCATACGAGACGACACTTAAACGCAAATTGTGGGTTCCACAATTATGATGGGGAAGAGCGTAACGGGACTACATGTACCCTAGTACACAGGGTTGGGTGACACAAGATGGTGTGACCATACAAAGGTGCGGATTCCACAAATCAGTGTAAACACACAATGGTGTGGCTATACCGTCACAAGAAGCCACTACGTGGCGATACTGCCAGTACCTATGCATATCAATAAAAAAAGTATTATCTAGCAAAACCTAAGATTTTAGATTTAAGCGGCTCTGCCGCAAATAAAACACTTTTTATCTGAAAGGAATGTGTATTTACATTAGTAAAGGTTTTGGGTACTCCTGTAGATAGCGGGTTGCGATCCGCAACACCCGTATTGGTTCTAGCATAGAACGTAATGTCGGTAACATTAGCTCAGCTTCCTCTAAGCAAAGGGCTGCGGCAGCCCCGCTTCTGGGTGCGTACTGTACCATTTTATACTTACACCTCAAATCTAATATCTCTTCTTCATAAATGCGTAAAAGTTCTTCAGTTTATCAAATTCACATTGCAATTTCGTTGTATTACGGCGAAAATGTGGGATTGCAAGTAAATTGTTAGCCTCACATCAAATTATTGCTGAGTATAGTCAAACGATTGTATTTTATATCAGCTAAATATTACTGTTTTATGTACACTGTATTAAGCTTCTTGATAGGCTTTCGACTTTACAAATGGGTATAAGGTACGCTTCCATTCAATGCAAGTCGTCAAACGCGCCGTTTAAGTTAAAATTTCTGTTGAGTGAAGTGTACGGCATTGCACTAGGAAACACTGGTAGATAATCGGACGATTGGGTCGCAAAAACACTAAATTATCTGTGCTGATGGGATACAAAATTACTAATTATCTTTCCTCGAGACAACTACACCATCTAAATTAGCGCATGGTCATCGTTGGTCCCAGCAATGTCAGGAAGCTTCCCGCTTCAAGGGTCAGAAGCGGTGATCGCTTGCTTGAAGGCATTCATAAGCTAAGAGAATGCGCTGTTGAGACCATTCAGCAGTACTCTTACCAATGTCCGGTGGATGCACACGTGATGATGGTTGCTGCGTCAAATGCGTTTTGTGGATGCATTCCGCGAGGATTGTACAAGGTTCGATAGCTGAAGGATTAAGGACCGCTTGAAGCGTTAGACGTCAGCTTTGCTATGAAAAATAGGTATTCCCTTGCCTACTAAACAGTCGTGCGATACTCACAGATTTTTGTCTGCGCCTTGCCCCTCTAGGTGTGAATAATCATGCCAGAACATGCGACGAGCCTTTGCCATAAACATCAACTTCCAGTTGGTGTGAGGCAGGTAACTAGGAAAGTTCGTGTTGTATTGTACCACGTGGAGCTGAAGTATGTCCCGATGACAACGTAGCCGACTCTTAGGTGGTACGAAAAGCTTG
>NW_020188258.1:979073-979657 GCF_900000015.1 Plasmopara halstedii
TTTTAACCATTGGTCTGCGGTTACCCGCTGTTGACATAGTCAACTTGGTGCCCAGCACCCTAAAGATAGCTAGTCAAAACTTCCTAGTGAATTGTGGCACTTTGTCAGAGACAGCTGACTCCGACAGTCCATGTTGTCGAAAGACTCGACTCATAAACAGCGTCGCTTTACTCATACCGTCGATGGTGTCCGGCAGTGACGCAAGGTGAGCCATCTTGCTCAAAGGGTCCTTAAACCCGCGTTGCCCGCCGAGGCATTCGGTAGGCCAAACATAAAGTCCATTATCATGGACTGCCAACCCGTGTTTTATGTGTGCTTGCTTAAGCAGAACCGGGAATCGGCGCAGGCGCAGGTGAACGAGGAAGCGTTGACGCCGGGGTGGCACCCTAAGGCGCTCGGCCACCATAAAGCTGAACCAGCAGCTAGTTTCGAGTACGGAGAGCAACGATCTCCGTTTCCAACGGCGCCAGGCGGTCCATCTTTGCATGAAGCGACACATTCGTCATTCGTCTGTTCGACGGCTAGGAGCCGCTCCGACAGAGGGCGATAGTCTCAACGTGAGGCAGTCGGTGCAAAAAGTGCTC
>NW_020188258.1:979667-979766 GCF_900000015.1 Plasmopara halstedii
ATAGTTCAAATCCTCATCATGAGGAACAACAAATCGTGGTGTATCCGTTGAATCGGTGCTATAATATAGCAAACCGTTATTTAACGAATATCGGTGCAA
>NW_020188258.1:979776-980202 GCF_900000015.1 Plasmopara halstedii
TTGGCCTTGTAGCTATCAAAAGTGCAGTGATATATGGTGATGATGTATAGCAACAACAGGCGTGACGAAATTGTCACTACCTTGCTGCATTTGATCGTGCCCTTTAGACGTACACATAGCCAACAAAGCAATCTACATCAAATGAAATGATGTTCATTAGCAATAGATCTTTAACTGTTATAGTCGGCCTTGTAGCTATCAAAAGTGCAGTGATATATGGTGGTGATGTATAGCAACAACAGGCGTGACGAAATTGTCACTACCTTGCTGCATTTGATCGTGCCCTTTAGACGTACACATAGCCAACAAAGCAATCTACATCAAATGAAATGATGTTCATTAGCAATAGATCTTTAACTGTTATAGTGTGCCTTGTAGCTATCAAAAGTGCAGTGATATATGGTGGTGATGTATAGCAACAACAGG
>NW_020188258.1:980212-980317 GCF_900000015.1 Plasmopara halstedii
GAGAGGAATCTCTCTCTCTCTCATCACGATCTGGTAGTATCCATCTCCCAGATCCAGCGCGCTATACAGCACGCAGCCGGCCATGTTGTTTAACAACACATCCTT
>NW_020188258.1:980327-980463 GCF_900000015.1 Plasmopara halstedii
ATCGGCTGTTGGAAGAGTTCGGCTGAACAAGTGGCTGTAGAGACTGCAAATGCAACTCCGGGAACATTTCTCGACGACCTAGGCGAGCGACAGATTCAACGTGGTCTCGCCCGCGTTTCCTGCGTTCTTGGGCGTC
>NW_020188258.1:980473-1001912 GCF_900000015.1 Plasmopara halstedii
ATTTTAGGTCAACGACCTTTCGTTCTTTACAAGAACGCTTACTCCAAAAGTAATTATTGCCTTCCCAAGGCTAATTTACTCTTTGGTTTAAATTCAAAGCTGATTTTTATATCTTTTATCATCCTAATTCTAAAAGATTATATTTTCCTACATATACTAAATATATACAGTAAAATCTCAACACATGACATAACTCTGGCTACCTAGCCCCGTACCGTATTCTTGTTTGGGTGTGGTCACACCATGCACATCTCGTGTGACACCCCCCCGTTACAGATATACTTAATATCATGTCTGAAGCACATCAATACGAAACATTTATCTCTACTATGTTCAATATTAAAATCTTCTGTACTGTAAGATTTGGCACAATAGTGTAATGTGCACTACACCATACTACGGTTTCCACATATTGTTTTAGTTATATGTCTCTTCAAATAGGTTGTGCCAGTTAATATTTGCGTCAGCAAGTACCACATTTCAAATTACACATAATTAATTCTCTTTATCAAGGACCACATCTTCTTTATTGTCTAGCATCTCCTTCCGAAGCTCACTCATCCGAATTCCGATGCGGTGCTCAATTTCTTTTTTCGAAATCTTTATACTCTGGGGCAACAGGGACGGAAATACTAGTTCGCGCGGCGGGCCTTGACTTTCCACGAGCGCAGCAGTTATCGGATGGTAAACTGCAGGGGCCGCGCCGTGTTTGGCCTCATAGCGCTGCACTCCCTTGGACAGGCGCCAATTGTGAAACTCCTCACGACCAAATATTACCAGTGCACCTGCTGCTGCTCCAGCAGCAGCACCTTGAAGGCCTCGAAAATGCCCTCCTGATTAGTAATAAAACATGTCAGTCATGCTACTTCCTTTTTCAAGTTTCCAAGCATAGCATTTGCTCCAAAGTCAAGAAGTTCCTTCTAGCTTACCAACTAAACCGGCGTAGAATCCACCAGTGACAGCCCCAGCGGCAGCACCAGTGATCCAATCTTTCTTGTCATTCCTCTTGTCTGCAATCACCTCTTCAAAAGCTGAGCAGGACATAGATACGAACCATAAACAACCATTCTCATCTTAACGTATGTAGTTGCAAACTCAAATAAATTTACCGATATACGTTGAGGACAACATAAAAAAGTTGGAGCCCATCGATGCGGCGTAAAACTTTACACTTTCATTACGCAGCACCGCCAGGACCGCACCTAATGAAGCTCCCATAGTTCCGGCCATAGAAGCACCAATCAACATATGCTTGATGGCTCCTTTGGCTTTATCTATCTCATACGATGTCAGAAAAACAATCCCTTATCCTTCCTGATCCAGCAGTCGCTTTGAAGCCTTACCCAGCGTCTCCTGCACCTCAGGACTTCCGTCGAACATTTTTGTGGCAAATGGTGTAAACGTTAGGTGTCAAACATAAGTCCTCCACATCAATCTGCTTCATACATATTACAAGTCCAAAAGTTGAGACATTCTGCACCACTCAACTGGCCAGAAAAACCATCACTTAAAATTCACTTAGCATTCCTCTAACAACTCGTGCAAGATGCCCCGTCAGCTTTTAGCTACCCGCTATGTTACCATTCCCGATGACGTCAAGCTAGTGCTTGACGGCCGAAAGGTCACTGTTACCGGTAAACGTGGCACACTTAATCGTGACTTCCGTCACTTGACGCTTGACATGCGTCGTATCAACAAGGAGCAACTTCGTGTGGATCTGTGGTTTGGTAACCGTAAGCAGCTAGCTTGTGTGCGGACTGTCTGCTCCCTGATTGAGAATATGATTACGGGTGTGCGTGTTGGATATCTGTACAAGATGCGCTTTGTGTACGCCCACTTTCCCATTAACGTAACTTTTGAAAACAATGTGGTGGAAATTCGTAACTTTTTGGGTGAAAAGCGAGTACGTCGCGTGACTCTGTCGGAGGGTGTCCAGTACGTGCGCACAAGCGATGTTAAAGACCAGATTGAGCTGAGTGGCATTGACCTCCAGAAGGTCTCGCAGGATGCTGCTAACATCACGCAGGCCTGTCTTGTTCGCCGTAAAGATATTCGTAAGTTCTTGGATGGTATTTACGTGTCGGAAAAGACGAACATTGAGATCGAAGAGGAATAAGGTTGCGTGGTTGGAATTTACTACAGGGGTTTGATGCCGTTGCGAGGAAAGAGATCGTAATTAGTGTTTAAATAGACCTTATCGTGCTCTTTCGCCGTCACTGGGTTGACTGCAGCAATGTGCTGCTTTCTTCTGTCCGGGCGGGTTTTGTGTTATGCATTGCGAAAAGTGAGATTGATTCTATGCAATCAATTATCTCCTTTTGGTCTGCCTATAGCATGGAATCCTCCTTTAACATCATTCTGATCTGCCCATGTAGTTAACTGCTACAGCATTTGTCGTTTCCTCTCGATTTCCTAAGCCTCTGGTATGTAAATGGTTATCATCGATCAACTCATGTTTGGCAAAAAAATATTTATCATCGAAACAATGTAGTCGATATGACTCCGTTATTGTCCAAATGCAATCAAGATGTGAAGTGTATTGCTTTGATACCGCCTCTCCTTGTTAATTTCGGTAATATTCAGCGAAGCGCGACCGCTTTTAGCACATTTTTGCAAATCATATCGAAACTAGACTCAAAAAGGATACAAAACCGGAGTAGTAGCTTAATTGCATTCGTAAGAGTGATTATATCATAAAATCAATCCTATTTTTGCAAAATCTGTGCTTTGCGCCTACTAGTATGTACAATTATTCACCTGTTGACTTCATGTCTCGATGTGGATTAGATATAGGTCTTTTAAAGCTGCAATTAATGGCTTTTGTTAAGTTTGATAATATTTGAATTGAGTCCCCTCTTAATGTTACTCATTTGTAGAGCCAGTTGACGTTAAGCATTTCCTCGCTTAGTATGTTCGGACCGTCGTAGCTTGATTTATATCGAGAGAGATACGAAGCATCCCTATAAACCTTGTCTTTTTCAAGCAATTGCACACACTCCTGATGTCGTGAAGACTTCGGCCACGCTAATAATTGTGAGCGTTCGTATTGTCTGAGGTGTGCAAAATTATCATCTCTAAAGTTTAAAGATGTAATATATATTCACAAGTCGAACTTTTTAACAAAGTGTTGCAATTCGTAGAAGCATGCATTGTATTGGTCTTCAATTCTATTGTCAACACAATCGCCCACGTATGAACATCGCTAAAATAGGTCAAAAGGGTTAGCTGGCGAGGGTGGCATCTGCACTGGAGTTGGCGCTCTTGCAAAGTTGCCAAACCTGCATGACATTATCATTAAAGCAATCACCAAGTAGACGATGGTAGATAACCTACGCATTCATATCAGCGGGTATGTTTTGCAAAGGGTACGCGAAAGTGGGCGTTTGATCTTGAGATCTGTTAAAAAAACAGGAGTCAGCTCTGACAAATACATTTTAATTTGACTTGGTCTATCTTACTGCGCATTCGAGCTTGGCCCCGAAGACACAGAGGTCGCCGGAGTATTACCAGGATAGCTGTTGAAGCCCTTTTGACTCGCGGGTGCCTGAGTCGTCAAGCCAGTCACTCCCCCACAGCTCGTGCACGATGCCTCTGCTTTGCTGTTTGAGCTACCGAATCCTAAATTGCTCAGATTGAGAGATGCAAAAGGGTCATTCACCGAAGCATTTGATCCCGAGATCTGCACATCAGCCACAATTTGGTGAATATAATATCTAGCAATGAGCGACTAGTAATCTAGGGCACTGGCTAATAAATCTGTATATGCGTACCTTGACTGAACTTGACGCAGGCGCGATACTTTCGGCCAAAGGAGCTTGGAATTGTCCCGGAGGCCGCAGTGCTGTTAAGTGATTTGCATGCTGAAATCGAGACATTCCACCTTGCTGCCCATTCCATATGTGCTGCTCTGGTTGTGGCGGTGATCTGTAAAGTGCTGTTTGCTGCTGCACCTGACTACCATATAGGTTGGAAGGCATTGATTGTTGCGGGAAGCCAGCATTAAAGCCGCCGAATTGGGGGTTGTTCACATTACCAGCACGAAATTGTTGCTGGGCAGCCATCACATCGTTGTTACTACTGCTCATACCACCTGCATACTGAAATGGATCAGCCATTACACAATGCTGTTGGCTGAAGCTGTTGCCGGCTGGATAGGCGTCTGACGACCCGACATTGGATATAGAAGCTTCACCGCTGGTGCTTGGAAGCGTTTCAAGGAAAGCTGGAAATGAATCGGCGGCGGAGACAGATACAGACGAGTCCGGCTTTCGTGCAAAAGGATCCATTGCAGGATTGGACGAAGCTGTTCTTTTCGCGCTGTTGGAGCCCGCAAAAGCCCCGAAAACGTCCCCAGATCCACCGAATGCATCAGTTACATTTCTGTCTGGGTTTATCGCAGGTGATATCGCAGCTAAGCCGTCAAAGACTGATGGCGATGGCGCAGATGGGGAGCCAAATGCGTCAAACAGCGAAGCGTTTTGCTGAGTTGAAGCTATTGTTGATGGAACGACAGCCGTCACGTCAGTAAATGGATTGAGTATTGCTGCAGCATTCTGCATGTTGTCGGGTTGGCTGGTCGGTGCAGAGGCTTCATGAGCTATAGATGGTGATGGCAATGCAGGAGTCGCGTGATTCAGAATATCAGGTGCAAGCGCGGTATGATTGAATCCAAACAGGTCATCATCGGGTTTCTGCCTTGTGCTCAAACCCATTATATCATTCGTTGCGGACGGCACGCTGGCCTTAGACGTAGAAAAGTTTGATCCAGGAGGTGGGGCAATTTTAAATGAGCCAAACTTTGGGACTTGCGGGACTGGAATTTTGTCCACTGTCACTAATTTCGCTGTCTTACTCAATTTCGAAGAATCGCCTAACGATCCAAAGTCGTCAGTCGTGTTTGGAAGAGCTGGACTGTCAAAACTGCTAAAATCTTCAAAAGATTGTATTACAGTGGTGGACAATGTGCTGCTGTTATCGAAGTTGGAGAAATCTGCAAACTCAGTAGTCTTTGTTGATTGAAGGCTTGAATTACGCAAGATGTTGCCACTATCAGCCTTTCTCTCCTTCTTGCTGCTTTTCTAAACGTTGTTTTATTCATGCCACTATCAACAAAATGCAACACTGCAATGTAAAAAATATTGATGATACTCACCATTGACGTTTGTTTCGTTTCTTCATCTGCCGATCCATACACCCACCTAAGAAATAATAACATGTTAGCTGTGGCGGTATAATACGTCATATACTCATCGCACTTGCGATCGATATAGGTCAGTCGAATAAAATTTCGCGTGCGCTCGCCGTCCGTGCCTCCATTCGGACGAAAGCTCGGATCGTGTTTGCTTCGCCAGAATTTTTGCGCTGCCTCGTTACCACCGCGTTTAATCATGTTTTTAACTTCGCTCTCGGTGAATTTAGACATAGAAATGGATTTAACTCGGTGTGCAAACTCGCGGCTAGTCACAATAGGCACAACAGCAGCAAAAAGATCATGACGAGCTTTAAGGCATTGCAGTAGTGCATTCACTCACTGTATACCACTACAGGCAGTGCAGACGAAAGTGTTAAAGTCCAAACAGACGTACTGGGGCATCTGTTAGTAGTTACGAAGAGCAAGTCAACGTCATTACAAGTGAAGAAACAGCTGAACCAAGAGCACTGCATTTTACGTACCATCTCGTTGCAATCAAAGCAGCGTTTATTGGCTGGAATGGAGCGCTGAAAGTCTCGCAGGTCCTGGATTAGTCGCTCCTCCTGACGCTCCTCGCTTATCGGACCTTTGGCCATGCTTGCGGGGAGATCGCGACGGCAAACTCGCTAAGCAGGGGGTCGCCACACCGCTCCACAATGCCAATTAAAGTACCACTTTTCGGGAACACCAACTTGCAGTAACATTCTAGTATGACCATCACTCGGGTTGTCTTCGCGGCCTTTGGGCCGAGGATCCAGCCGCACTTAACGACTTCCGACTTACTGCCATGAGCTCATTCGACGACGTGGATCTTATTGTGCAATGGATCCGCGATCGAATCACACTGCCCGGATATAAGCCAAAAGCCTGGGCCTCTGCCGACCTAGCGACGGTCAAGCAGTTTGCAGAGAATAAGGGCATACCGGCGCTGTTTCTGGCTATGTATAACGACTCGCTCACAGTCACAACGACAGCTCCGCGCGGATATGATAGCGTGATGTATTATGTCAAAAATGGGCAGACGATCTTGACTCCTGCCAACATAAAGAACGTTCTGCAATTTGGGACGGTCGAAAAGGACGTTATCGCATCTTTACTGCATCGAATGGACGGCTACTATCTTCAGAGACTGCAGGATAATTGGTCGTGGCCTGAAAGTGTGCAAAAAGAGTTTACAAGCCATTTTTTTCGCTTTATGTCCAGTTTAACCGAGACGGTCAATCGTGGTTGTGGCAAAACTGTGCTGTATTTGCCGCCGGTGAACCTGAAGCAGATTAATCATAGAGACAAAGACTTTGTGCAGCAATTAGAGTCTATAGTAATTCACTGGACGCGGCAGATAAAAGAGGTCATCAACAATCAGGACAATGTTCATGAGAACGAGGGTGCGGGCCCACTAGAGGAGATTAAATTCTGGGAGCATCGAACAGAGGATCTCTCAGGAATCACTGATCAATTAAATCGCGACGGAATGATCGAAATTTTAGAGATTTTACGAGCCGCTAAGTCGTCGTACTTACAACCCTTTGAGACGCTCTCCCAAATCATTAAGCAAGGCTCAACTGAGGCAAATGACAATCTTCGTTTCTTGCGAAAGCTTGTCCCTGTCTGTGAAGAAATTGCAAGTGCGCAACCTCACGAGATTCCTTTATTGCTGCCGAAGCTGCTGAACTTCATTCGCCTCATTTGGATGTACTCAAGCCACTACAATACGGATGACCGGATTACAAGTTTGTTACGCAAAGTGAGCAACGAGATCATCAATGTTTGCTGCAAGAAAATTTCGGTGTCGGACATATTAGATGGTAATGTTGAGGCCTGTATACACTATCTTGACAAGAGCATTCAGTGTGGGGTATCTTGGAAACAAGTTTATCGCAAAACGTCCGAGGCTGTAAACAGGACTGCTTCAAACTCTGACCGTCAATGGAACTTTGATGAAACGGGGATTTTTGCGCAGATTGACGCATTTGTACAGCGTTGCCGTGAATTACTGGAAGTATGCGAAGGTCAGGTTCAGTTTGGACGCAAGATTAGCGGAGGTGCACAAGAAGCTCTTCCTGCATTTGGAGGGACTCGTAGTATGGACATTGTGAGAAGTCTAAATGGCATTGAAGCACAGTTTGAAAGGCACATTGATCGGCTTCGCCTGCTGAACTATAATGTTTTGGACGTCAAAAACACTAGCTGGCACAGCGATTTCAATTTTTTTAAGAACGGAATGAAAGATCTTGAGGCAATGACCCAAAATGTGATTATTGGAGCATTCGAAAGCATATCTACAGTTGCTGCTGGAGTAGATATGATTCAGTCATTTAAAAGAATTGCTAAGCGCGAGGCAATCAAACGGTGCATCGAAAAGCGCATGATCGATATCATTGATATGTTTAAGACAAATATTCTGTCAATTCGTAATTTTTTTGAAAAAAACAAGCAGGTGCCCCAACTGTCACCTACAGAGCCTCAGTTTTCTGGTGCAGCATTATGGGCACGAAGCTTACTATTGCGTGTGACTGACGACCTTATGCGATTGCAAGAATTAGCTGACCCTTGTAATACAGCTGAGTGTGATGAAGCTCAGAGCGCCTACGATGGATTGCGACTGGTTGTCAACGAATACATTCAGCGCAAGTATCACGATTGGATTGAAAGTTTGAATGCAATAGGAAACACAAATGCACGATTGGAAATCCCTTTAATGACAAAAGCTGGATCTGATGCTACCGTTGTGCCTCCCATCGTGAATCTTAAGTCTCACAATAAGGATATCAAAATGCCTCATGATACAGAAAATACACTGATTGGACGAGAGAAAAAAGGACTGCTTCAATGCAACTTTGACCGTTTTTTGCTCAACTTGTTTGCGGAGGCTCAGTATTGGCAGTACTTTAATGGCGAAGTTCAGATCCCCTACATGGCACATGACATCTGTAACCAGAAAGAACAGCTGCGCGTGCTCCGCGAACATGTGATGCTAGTAGTCCGAGACTATAATCGCATCTTGCTGGATCTTTCGTCCACTGAACGAAGATTGTTCCAAGACATTATCCGCAAACTTGACCGCCGGATCCAACCTGGGCTACAGAAGCTCACATGGGTCTCCAGAGGAGTTGTTGAGTGGTTTGTTGCAGACTGCCGTAAACACTGTGAAAGCACATACAAGATTGTCCAAGATTTTCAGGAAAACAAGAATGTTGTGATAGAAAACTGCAGAATGATTAGCGGCTTTATTCATATCTTCATCGAGCGTAACACTATTTATGATGATGGTGTATTCGAAGCAAAGCAGATTTTACATCGAGAGGAAACCAAGAAGCAATTACGTGAAGCATATCAAAGAATTAGCTCTACGATGACAGCAACGTATGAACATTTCGCCTCTGGTCCTCCTGAAGTGCGACGGGAGTGGAATCGATTTGCGGAACGTTCGGATAAAATGCTAGAAGACGCGCTTCGGCAGTCCGTGAAGAAATCACTTCAGGAGCTGTCGAAAGCAATAAATGGTGATGCCAAAACTGATCCAAGACCTTTGTTCCGAATTCATGTCGTGCTTGAAGACAACAAGGTGGAATTTAGGCCGTTCATGGCTGATCTCACTCAAATGGTAAACATGGTGGCGAAGGAAATGTTTAACGTGATTTCTGTTGTGCCCCGCTTGGTAACTTCGCTCCCGCAACAGCAAAGTGACAGCACTAATACTAATGCGGAAGTTCTTAGTGGTTCATGTGCTTCTGCGGACGAAAACCACCCTGCTGCTGTGAAAAGTGATGGCGAGGTCTGCGCGATGACCAACGTTGGTGAAGAATTTACCAGTAACAAGGACAAGGCTTACTCGAGAGTTTATTATCCAACAAAGCTGAGCGTCTCTACGGATGGAAATAACTTTCATCAGTCCATTTTTAATGACGAGGAGATTCTTAAAGTTCTTGTGCATATTATGAATGGTATGTCGTCCAGTGCCACCGAATTACAGAAGTACTTAGGGTATTGGGATAAGTACAAACTGATTTGGAATCAAGACAAACAAGCTTTTATTCGTCGATATGCAAAAGCAAACCGACCATTGCAGCAATTCCGAGCAGACATCGAGCGTTACCGTGAGCAGCAGATAGGAATCCAAAACGAGGATCTGACGAACACCATCAATTTCATTCAAATAGATACGAACTTTCTTAAGGCTAGTTTAGTTGAGCATACGGTACAGTGGATTGGTAAGTTAACGGGTCTGCTAAATCAGACAGCCCGCGGCGAGTTGAAAGAGATCATGAATATGATGAAGGATAACACGCAAAAGTTACAGAGCAAGCCCGTAGATATGGATCATCTGAGCCAAAGCCTTCATCTTTTACAATACGTCAAGGAAAGTATGCCTGGGATTGTGTCTCGATTTGAGCCATTACAGCACAAGTATGATCTGCTGGCTGAATTTGATGTCCAGGTAACCGAAGAAGAGCAACGAGACTTAAATAATTTGAAATCCAACTGGGAGGCATATGAGGCGATATTGCTGGATGCGACAACAATGCTGCATAAATGCAAAGTTAGCATGAAGCAAAGTGTGCAGGATTCCGTGGCTGACTTAAATAGCATCATGACCGACTTACGCGCTGAAGCCGAAGCAACCCTTCCTTATTCTGGTGAGCAGCAAACGAAAAGAGCACATCAGATCCTTGCTGACTTTCAAAAGAAAATGGAGTCGGCACGCTCTCGCCAAGATACGCTAAGAAAAGGGCTAAAGATTTTCAATATTGAAGAATTCAAAAACGACGGGTTTGTTCAGACAGAAAAGGACCTTGAGCTTTTACAGCAGATCTGGACTCTAACTGACGAATGGGAGGTCGTATGGGCTTCATGGAAAAATACAGTGTTTTACAATATTGAAGTCGATACGATGGAGTCAACGGCTGCCCAATTTTATAAAAAGGTACTTAAATATCGCAAAGAGATGACGGACTGGCACGTTTGGAGCTCTTTAAAAAATAACATTGAGCAATTTCGGCATACTCTGCCTTTGATCCAAGATTTAAAAAGCCCTGCACTTCGAGCACGTCATTGGGCTCAGCTGAAGGATGAAATGGGAAAGACGTTCGATACGGAGTCTGCTAGTTTTACCTTGGAGCGCGTATTTTCTCTCAAATTTCATGTGTATGCGGACTTCATTAGCACGCTGTCGAGTATTGCGGGCAAAGAGCTATCTATTGAGCAAAATTTAGACGCGATCGAGAGGCGTTGGGCTGCAATTGACGTCGACATCACAGACTACAAGGGAACATATCATAAAATTCGATCGGCAGATGACTTATTTACAGCACTTGAAGATGACCAAGTGCAATTATCGGCGATGAAGGCCTCACCATTTTTTGAGTCTTTTGGTACGCAAATAAGGTACTGGGAAAAGACTCTTTCGCACCTGTCCGACGTCATTGAAACATTACTTAGTGTGCAGCGATCTTGGATGTATTTGGAGAGCATATTCATGGCATCTGAGGATATTCGAAAGCAGTTGCCACTGGAAAGTCTTCTCTTCGACGAGGTTAATAGTGCTTATTGTCGAGTGACAGATGAAATAGCAAAGGTGAAAAATGCATTGAAAGCTACGCAGGAACCGGGTGTTTTAGAGACTATGGTTGCTATGCAGGAGAAATTAGATCGGATTCAAAAGTGTTTGAACCAGTATTTGGAGACAAAAAGGATACTGTTCCCTCGCTTTTATTTTTTGTCAAATGACGATCTGCTTGAAATTTTAGGCCATCAAAAAGACCCAGACCAAGTGCAAAAGCATATTAAGAAATGCTTCGAGGCCATCAAAACTCTCAGCTTAATCCCTCCTGGAACGCGTGGAAATCAATCCTTTGAGGCTTCAGGAATGATCTCACCATGCGGCGAGCAGGTGATGTTTGCGTCGAATGTTGTGATCGCTGGTGCTGTTGAAACCTGGCTACTGCGAGTTGAGGCTGCCATGGTCACCACGCTGGAAAAGATTTTTGCACAATGTTTTACTGGTTATAAGGGCAAGAAGGAAAAGTGGATAAAAGACTTTCCAGGTCAGCTTTTGATCACATGTGGTCAAACAGTCTGGACTAATGAGTGCATCAAAGCACTGAACGAGGTGGCTTCAGGAGAAAGGAAGGCACTTAAGCAATTGAAAAAGAAATGGATCTCTTACCTAAACAAGCTCGCTGACATGGTGCGTGGCCAGCTCTCAGCAACTGAACGCCGTAAAGTCGTTGCTGTGATCACAACTGAGATCCATTCGCGAGATGTCATTGATCGCTTGATCAAGCAGATTTGCGAAAGTGTGAATGACTTTGACTGGCTGATGCAACTCCGCTTCTACTTTAACAAGGATCTAGGTGATTCGGGTATTTGTGAGGTGAAGCAGACGGTTACTTCATTGCAGTACTCGTACGAATATCAGGGCAATAATGGGCGCCTTGTCATTACTCCGCTAACTGATCGGTGTGTTCTCACCATGACTACTGCATTACATTTGAACCGAGGAGGCAACCCGCTCGGCCCAGCCGGGACAGGAAAAACAGAGACAGTTAAAGATTTAGGCAAGAATTTGGCGAAGTACGTTATCGTTTTTAACTGCAGTGATGGTCTCGATTACAAGTCTGTCGGACGTATGTTTGCTGGCCTGGTTCAGTCCGGTGGCTGGGGTTGCTTCGACGAATTCAACCGTATTGAAGTTGAAGTACTCTCTGTAGTCGCTCAGCAAGTTCTGACTATCATGCAAGCCCTGGCTGCCAAGAATACACAAGTCATGTTTCTTGGTTCCATGATGCGAGTCAATTCTAATATGGGAATTTTTATCACCATGAACCCGGGGTACGCAGGGAGATCTGAGCTCCCGGACAATCTTAAAGCTCTGATGCGACCATGTGCCATGATGGTGCCAGATCTTGCACTGATTGCTGAAGTGATGCTCCAAGCTGAAGGCTTTCGTGATGCAAAGATTTTGGCGAAGAAAACTACTACATTGTATGGACTCATGAATCAGCAATTAAGCAAGCAGGATCATTATGACTTTGGTTTGCGTAGCTTAAAAGCTGTCTTAAATATGGCAGGCACGTTAAAGCGCGAAGACCCGAATTTGCAAGAAGAAAACATTTTATTTCGTGCCCTTCGTGATATGAATTTGCCTAAATTTGTGTCGGAGGACTCCGTGCTTTTTGAATTGTTATTGGGAGATTTGTTTCCTTCGATTGAAATCCCCGTGACAGATTACGGCAGATTGCAAGGTTATATCGAACATGCTCTGGTAGAGCACAATTTACAAGTTCACTCTGCAATCGTGTTCAAGACGATCCAATTGTACGAATCTCAGGTGACTCGCCATTGTAACATGATTGTTGGTCAGACTATGGCAGGAAAGTCGACGATCTGGAAGACTCTTATGGCTGCCAAAACTTTGCTAGCAACCGAAGGGGTCATTGGATACTTGCCTGTCCGTGTTCACGTGCTGAATCCCAAGTCCATATCTTTGAACGAAATCTACGGCGTGTACGATCTATCAACGTTTGAGTGGATTGATGGCATTTTATCCGCCATTTTTAGAAACTTGGCAGCAGATGATAAAGCTGAAGAGAAATGGATCATGCTGGATGGACCTGTTGATACACTTTGGATCGAGAGTATGAATAGTGTTATGGATGATAATAAAGTTCTTACTTTGATTAATGGAAACCGAATCAGTATGAGCCCATCAATGGCACTTATGTTCGAAGTCCAGAATCTTGCGGTGGCTTCCCCCGCAACAGTAAGTCGTGCTGGCATGATTTACATGGATGTTGAAAACCTCGGTTGGCGCCCTATAATCCAAACCTGGCTGGCCACAACGATCAAACATCAAGAAGAGAAGGTTCTGCTTCAAGCATTACTTGATAAGTACTTGGAAAAAGTGCTGCGCTTTAAAGCCTCGGAGGTCACAGAACTAATATCAGTTACAACCTTGAATAGTGTGATGTCCTTTTGTAACCTGTACAGAGCCCTCGTTACTGCTGAAAATGGTTTGACTCCAGCCGCATGTGGAGACAAATTTGCACTCACAATTGAAAAGTATTTCCTCTTTTGTTTGACTTGGAGTGTTTTGGCCTCTGCAAATGAAGAAGGGCGCAAAAAATTCGATATCTGCTTGCGCGATATAGACTCAATTTACCCTCCTGTCAAGACAGTGTACGACTTCTTCGTTGAGCCATCAAGTCGAGAGTTTAAGCTTTGGGATGAAAAGCTACCGCAAAACTTTAAGATCGCACCAAACACACCTTTTCACAACATAATCATACCTACGATCGATACATTAAGATATGGGTTTCTCCTTCAAACGATGCTCGCAGCAGGGATCAACACTTTGCTAGTCGGCGAAACTGGTGTAGGAAAGACCACTGTAATCAACAGAGAAATCGAGGCACTTTGTGATGAGTTTAATGTGCTTGTGATGAAATTTTCGTCCGCTACATCGTCCGCAACGACGCAGGATATCATTGAAAGCGTAATGGAAAAGCGTTCCATGAATCGATTCGGACCCGTGGGGGGCAAAAAACTCATAACGTTTATTGATGACATGAATATGCCGACGAAGGACTTGTTTGGATCTCAGCCACCTCTTGAATTGCTTCGACAGTGGATCGATTATAGCTGTTGGTACGACCGCAAAAAACAAACAATAAGGTATTTTCATGATATGCAGCTTGTCACTGCCATGGGTCCTCCAGGCGGTGGCCGGTCTGTTATCTGCTCGCGTTTTCAGAGTCGATTCAATCTCATCAATGTAACAATTCCTGAACAAGCGCAGCTCAAGCGTATCTTCGAGACCATGCTCGTGCCTAAACTCGCCGAGTTTGACAACGAAATCAAGCTGCTTGGCGGACCCCTCGTCGCTGCAACCATTCAGCTTTACCAGAATGTAGTGGAAGCATTCTTACCTACACCAGCAAATTGTCACTACTTATTTAACCTGCGCGATATAGCCCGAGTAATTCAGGGTTTACTTCTGTCAGAAAAGTACTCGATAACAAGCCGCGACGGCATGCTGCGACTTTGGCTGCACGAAAACCTCCGAGTATTCTCTGACCGTCTTACTAGTGTTAATGATCGTCAGTCTTTTAAAATGACGATCAATGACCTTCTCGGGCTACATTTTCAGACAGACTGGGGTCGTTTGCTCGCTGTAGCACCAGACCAAGTGAAGGACAGCGGACCTTTGTTTTCGTACATTTCCGCCACATTAGGCGCTGTAGAAGCCAGTGCACAATACACGGAGGTCATGGATATGAAGCTGCTTAAAAAGTTTGTAGAAGAGCAATTGGAAAATTACAACGCCGAACCAGGATTCATTCCCATGAATCTTGTTCTGTTTAGCGATGCACTTTTGCATATCCTACGCATTCATCGCCAGCTCATGACGATGCGTGGCAGTCTCCTTCTTGTTGGTGTCGGTGGCAGTGGTCGACAATCGCTGACAAAGCTTGCAGCTTTTATGGGTGGCCTTAAAGTTTTCCAGATCGAAGTGGGCAAAAATTATCGCAGCTTTGAGTTTCATGAGGATATAAAAAAATTATACACTCAAGTTGGCTTGCAGCAACAAAAAACGGTATTTTTTTTCAGTGACACACAGATCAAAAATGAATCATTCATCGAGGATCTGAACAATATCTTGAGCAGTGGGGAAATACCAGGACTATTTGAAAAGGACGAGCAAGCCGGTATTGTGGACGGTGTCCGGCTACGAGCACGAGCTCAGGGTGTACGCGAGACAAAAGATTCGATCTGGAATTTCTTTATCAACGAGGTTCGTCGTGATCTACACGTTGTATTAGCCTTGAGTCCCATTGGTACTGGCTTTCGCAGTCGATGCCGACAATTTCCATCCCTCGTCAACAACACCAGCATTGATTGGTTTGATGAGTGGCCTCTAGATGCGCTACAGGAAGTAGGAATGAAGTTTCTTGAAGAAAAAAGTACCGGTACAGAAGTCCAGCGCCCCAAAATCGCTGCTGTGTTTGCTGTGGTGCATAGTAGTGTAATGCTGGCATCATCACAAATGAAAATTCGTATGAAGCGACACAATTATGTGACGCCTACCAACTATCTATCTCTTGTCACGGGATATGTAGAGCTGCTTTCAGAAAAGGCAGCAACTATCCGCGATACACGCGATAAACTGAAAAATGGCCTCGCGAAGCTCGAGGAATCTCGATTGCAAGTTGAAGAAATGTCCAAACAGTTAGAGCAACGTAAAGTTGTAGTTGCCCAGAAGAATAAAGACTGCAGTAATTTGCTGGTAGTCATCGTGTCTGAGCGTCGTGTTGCTGACGAACAGAAGAAACAGGTAGAATCTGACAGTGAGCGTATTTCGAAGGAAGAAGCTGAGACAAAAAAGATTGCTGACGATGCTGAAAAGGACTTAAATGAGGCACTTCCTGCCTTACAACATGCAATGATGGAGGTGGAAAATCTGGACAAAAAGGCGATTGCAGAGGTAAAGGTGTACACTCAACCCCCCGAAGCAGTGTCAATGGTCATGTGTGCAGTTATGATTCTTTTTGGCTTACCGCCTACTTGGGCGTCTGCGAAAACCAAGATGAACGATGTGAGCTTCTTACAGCAAATCAAGACATTCGACAAGGACTCGATTCGCGACAAAACAGTGACAGCTTTGAAAAAATACACGACGAAGCCAGCTTTTAATTCCGATGCAGTGCGAAAAGTATCGTCAGCTGCTGGAGCACTCTGCTCGTGGGTTTTGGCGATGGAATGCTATGCTGGGGTCTTTCGTGTTGTTGCTCCAAAGAAAGATGTGCTGCGCAGATCACAGCAGGCACTAGCTGTCAAACAGAAGGATCTTCAAGCCGCAAAAGAGTCGCTCCAGGAGGTCATAGAAAAAGTCGAGACGTTAAAGAAACAGTATGATACTAGCGTATCAGAGAAAAATGCATTGCGTGAAGAGGCTGAGCTGTTGGAGTTGAAGCTCTCGCGCGCTGAGCAGCTGGTAAAGGGACTGGCTGGAGAACGCGAACGATGGGTGAGCTCGATCGCCGAAAAGGATGCCAGTCTTTCTAATGTAATTGGAGATGCACTCGTCGCCGCAGCTTTCATATCATACGCAGGGCCATTCGACACGCTCTATCGTGTTTCACTTGTTGACACATGGATGAATCGTGTAACCCAACAAGCTCTACCACTGTCTTCTAAATTTACGTTTATTGACTTTTTAGCTGATCCAATAGATGTGCGTAACTGGAATGTGCACGGCCTTCCTAATGATTCACTTTCTACTGAAAATGGTGTTATCACAATGCGAAGCAAGCGATGGCCTCTGATGATTGATCCTCAAGGACAGGCTAATAAGTGGATCAAATCATTGGAGGGATCGCAGCTTTTGGTCGTGAATCCCATGATGAAAGATTTACTAAGAAAGCTAGGAAATGGCATTAGTTTTGGCTTGCCTGTTCTAATGCAGGACATTTTGGAGGAGCTAGATCCTAGCCTTGAGCCTATTCTAAAGAAGAGTATCGTGAACGTCGGTAATCGCGAGGTACTTCGATTAGGCGACAAGGAGCTAGATTACAACCGCGAATTTCGTTTTTTTTTGACAACTAAGCTTCCAAATCCTCACTATACGCCCGAAATATCGACGAAGACAACGATCGTAAATTATGTGGTAAAGGAGCAGGGACTCGAGGCTCAATTGCTTGGCATTGCCATCCAGCTAGAAGAGCCAGCACTCGAAGCGCAAAAATCCGATCTCGTCACGTGTGTGGCCGCAGCCAAAAAGAAGCTCATTGATCTTGAAAATGAAATCTTACGTCTTCTATCGGCTGCCAAAGGCTCGCTACTGGACGATGAACAGCTTGTGACAACGTTGAATGCATCGAAGGCAACATCTGAGGAGGTATTTTTGCAGCTAAAGGTAAGTGAAGAGACTGAGAAAAAGATTGATGCTGCTCGAATGGGATACGTACGTGTAGCACGACGCTCATCCACATTGTATTTTGTGCTGAATGACATGACAAGTGTCGACCCAATGTATCAATTTTCACTTGACGCATATGTCGCTCTTTTTCAAAGCTCCATTGTCAAAAGTCGAAATTTGAAAAACCAAGGTGCACTAAGCGAAGAACTTACCGAACGGATAAATGCCATTAACGAACACCATACTTATGCCGTGTATGCCTACGCCTGTCGCGGACTCTTCGAGCGCCACAAACTACTCTTTTCAATGCAAATGTGTGCTCGGGTTCTTCAGAGCCTTAACAAACTTCCTCGCGATGAATATGATTTCTTGCTTAAAGGCAGTAATCCGCTCACGCAAGCAGAGAAATGTCCAAATATTGCAACTGAGTTTTTATCCGATAGTGCATGGGCGAGAATTGTAGAGCTGAACAAGTTGTCAGCATTTCAAGGAATCACCAGCTCTATTGAACAATCACTCAAAGGGTGGAAGTCTTGGTATCAGAGTAGTGCCCCCGAAATCGAGGTTTTGCCTGGAGATTGGGAAGGTAAATGTACTGAGCTACAAAGGTTGCTGCTGCTGCGTTGCGTTAGACCAGATCGACTCGGTATTCAGGCTGCTAGATTCGCGGCGATGCACCTCGGAGCTCGATTTGTGGACCCACCACCATTTGACCTCAAGGCAATTTACGAGACTTCCAGCTACAAGACGCCACTCATCTTTGTTTTATCGCCTGGTGTAGATCCCACCAATTCGCTACTTGCTCTAGCTGAATCGTTGCATAAAACAGTCGAGAATTGTGCACTTGGTCAAGGTCAGGCAAGCGTGGCGGAGGCCATGCTAGCCCGTGGTCTAGAATCTGGAAACTGGATTTTTCTCGCTAACTGTCACTTGATGCTAAGCTGGACAACAATATTAGACGATCTCATTGAAAAGTTTTGTTCCGCAGCTTCCGCTCCTACAGGTCCCATCAATCCACACTTTCGGTTGTGGCTATCCAGTAACCCTACATCCAAATTCCCTATTGCAATTTTGCAGCGTAGCATCAAGATGACGACCGAACCACCACGTGGCTTGAAAGCCAACTTAATCCGATTGTACAATACAATCACGCCAGAAAAATTTGCGCGATGTCAAAAAGTGAAAAAGTACAAGCGCTTACTTTTCTGCTTGTGTTGGTTTCACTCGCTGCTACTCGAGCGACGCAAGTTCAATAATTTGGGTTGGAATATTCCATATGATTTTAATGAGTCTGACTTTGCCATCAGTGAGGACGTACTCGCAATTTATCTGGACGAATACGAAGATACGCCATGGGATGCACTAAAATATCTCATTGCTCAGGCAAACTATGGCGGACGAGTGACAGATGACTGGGACCGTCGCCTCATGCTCGTGTATATTTCCCAATTCTTCTCAGAAAATGTACTCACTGTCGACAAGATCCCCCTGTCTGAATCCGATCATTATTTTGTGCCAGATGACGGCGAATTGTCCTCTTATAAGAATTATATTCTTCAATTGCCACTAAATGATCCCCCCGTAGCTTTTGGGCAACACCCGAACGCTGAGATTGCGTCTCAGATCGACGATGGACGAGAATTGCTCGCAACGATTTTATCACTGCAGGCACAAGACTTCGCTGAGGGAGGCAGTGACAACGATGACACGGTATTGGGAATTTTACAAACGCTACGAGAAAACCTTCCTCATCACTTTGATCTTGCAAACATCAAGGCGAATTTAGCCCCACGTAGTGACCCGGATGCACTCAAAACAATTCTTGTGCAGGAGCTTGACCGCTACAATAAGTTACTGTATGTAATTAATATGTCAGCATGTGCGCTGGAGAAAGGCATCCAAGGCTCCGTCGTCATAACCCCGGAACTTGAAGCTGTGTACAATGCACTGCTCAACGGTACATTGCCTCAAGCCTGGAGTTTTTGCTACCCTTCACTCAAGCCATTAGGTCCGTGGACTCAAGACCTCAAACTCCGCTGTGAACAAATGGATAGATGGGCCAATCAAGCTCAGCCAACTGTATTTTGGCTTGCAGGATTGACTTATCCAACTGGTTTCCTCACTGCACTTTTGCAAACAGCAGCTCGAAAAAACGGATTGGCAATTGACTCATTGAATTGGGAGTTTATTATTCTGAATCAGAGCGAAAACGTTTTGAATACAGGCCCCAAAGATGGCGCGTATATCAAAGGACTGATCCTCGAGGGTGCGCGCTGGGACTTCGACCACGATTGTCTCACAGAACCACACCCAATGCAGCTGCACTGTGAAATGCCTATTTTACATTTTCGTCCTGTGGAGGCCAAAAAGAAGTTTGCCAAGGGGATGTATACCTGTCCACTTTACATGTATCCGTTGCGAACGGGAACGCGTGAACGTCCTTCATTTATAATTGCCGTTGATCTCAAGGTAGGACCCGGCAAGACTCCAGAATTCTGGACCCGACGGGGTACAGCATTATTGCTCTCTCTAAGCACGTAAGACAAGAACTAACTAACTGTTCTCGTACCTATTTATACCGTGATCGTCCACTGTTCATTTTCATCATTTCTAGCTAGCGTCAATCCTCGGTCGCTCATAAATAGTTGCAAAATGTTCGCGCTTAACAATCGTTGGTATTAGCAAACTTTCAGGAATGTGGCTGGCTGTATTGTTGTGATTTACAGTCAAGTATATCTGCAATACACTTTTCTGGAGATAACTTGATATTTGATATTCGATATAACTCAAAAGCGAAGACGTACTGATACCCAACATTAGCGGACCCGGCTAATTCCTAATATCAAACGTATACTCGGCACATAAGAATATCCATCTTGCTATTCTCTGTGAGAGATGTGGTTACGACGTTGCTGTGCACAACGGCGTATGATCTGTATAGATCACAGATGGCTCAGTCAAGAAGTTGTACCCTGAATCCAACGAGAGCATATTTCTTTGCAAGTAGCTCCTTGTCATGGACAGCATAGTTTCTATCTGCCACATTTACCCGGGGAGACTCTAGCGCGATCACGCATTCATGCCCTTTGGCATCGGCTTGGAGTAAAACACAGTCCATGGAAAGGCGAAAGCGTGCCAAACGACATGAAATTGCTAATCTGAATTCGGCAAATCCAAAACCGCGGCACACATAAGGCTTTCGTTTTAGCCATAAATACTGCCTCTTTGCCGTACACTATCATCACCATTTCACCTTCTTTGCAAGAAGATTTGTGAGTGGTTGTATAATTTGCATTCTACTTATGCAAGTAAGAGCCACTTTCTCAAGATCTTTCGGAACAGAGGCACTGGTCAATCTACAATGATTTATCCTTGCGGGTTCTGCATCAAAGCTGCGTAGCTCTTTGCTTAAATGAAGCTAAGCTAAGATCACAGACCTTACGTCTTATACTAGTTCCATTACGCGTATAGTGGATCGCAATTCGTTACCTCCAAGAGTACGCACAACCTTAACCAAGGCAAGTACACTCCTCCAATCAAAAGCCAAAACTGTTCTTTTTTGTTTGGTTTGCGTCAGAGCCGCCAATTTCTAAATCTATAGGTTTTCTGATGAAATAGTAAAACCTAACTAATATGCATAACCACTGGCAGTCCTGCCACGTAGTGGCTCATTGTCAAGGTACACCATTGTGTGTTCACACCATCTTGTGTGACCTGACCTTTCAGACCAGGGTACGTGTAACCCCGTTACACTCTCCCTCGTCAAAATTGTGAATACCCACAATCCACGTTTAACTGTCGCCTCATACGAGGCTCGCGTGTCTTAGACACCTTTACGCCCCCAGGGCCTTCTTCGCATTCTCTGCTCAATAAGCCCTGTGTCTATGACACGAAAATCACCCAGTCTCGCTTGTTTCGGGAGCGCCTGTGGGCAGAGCCCTTCTTCGTCTTCTGCACGAGGTGCATACCCGGACAATACGTCCGCGGCTTCACGGGAAGCGCATCCCGAGCCCTCGACAACCGGGCGATGCACACCGCGTCCGCCCCGGGCGACGGATTCTTCGCTGTGGATTTTGGAGGAAGTTGACAACGAGTCGAATACTCCTTTTTCGGGATGGGAAGAAGAGGAGGGCGAGTTGCACCACGGCGTGACGTGAGCCCTGCTCGAACCTTGCGGATACCATTTCCGTTCCCCGACCTCTGACTTCCGGGGCAAGTGCTGTCATTACCAATCACCTCGACGAGTCACAAGAGCAGCAGTTGGAGGCTGCTCAAAGGGCGACTATAATGCGCTTGTATCCACGTTCGGTCCTTGACCTTCGTGCGGAATA
>NW_020188258.1:1001922-1019881 GCF_900000015.1 Plasmopara halstedii
CCCATCGACAATAAGCGATCTTTGGACCTGGAATAAAGCTTTTTTACTTGTTTGAATTTTATAAATGGTGAAATTTCTTGTGAGAATTGGTCACTTTTAATGTTAACTCAATCGCTACTTGAAAATGCCTCTATTAATCTTTTTGTTAACTACGGTAAAAATGTCGATTTGTTCTACTTTTTAAGAGCACTTATGAATAGGTATTCTTTTAAATATGACTAATGCTTTGAATGCGTTCTACTATCCTAGCAGCCCGCGTTTACCACGAATGCATCGTTTGGAATTTTTCAACTTAATGAATAATCTTCCGGTACCTATGAGCATTTACAATTAGATCAAAGTTCAAGGTGATCTCATACGATTACGGAGTATCATACTCAGTACAATCGTGCCAATGTGTTTCGTGTAGGAACACAAAATTACAGTACTATCCCGTCACACCCTTACCTACTAAACTGTGAGCCATACTGGGGTCCACACTAATTTTTCCATTTTAATACACTGCCCGAAGCGATGATCCTCAGACAAATACTGCACCTGGAGTCAATGCTTCTCTTTGCATGTCATCGCGCTTGCTCCTCAAGGCACGTGCACTGGTAGTCCCCACCCGTTTATAAGAATATACGACTCATTTAGCTTAGAGAAAGGCGCAATTCTCGCGGCAGGCGCGCGAAAAGTAACCTTTGTGAGGATGTTAAGATGCACCGCAACGAGAACAGCTATAGTGACTCATCGAATTCTGGCCAAACACCTCTACCTCACCGTCAACACACGGCATCGCCTTTCCCAAAGAAGATACGCTCATTGCGCTCTGTCCTCCACTACACGTACTCGTACTCCGTGCCTTTCCATCGGGGGAAAGCTGTGCAACACTCCGCCGTATCGCTCACGGCATTGTCAAGCTCACCCCTGACGAAATGAAGCTGGATCGAGAAGCCAAACCTGCTCAACTGCAAGCCCAAGACACGTACCGCGTCTTAATTAAAAAATCACGCCCTGTCATCATTTCCAACCACAGTCGTCTGCCATGCTAGTGAGTAATCCAGACAAGCATATGCGTGCGAGCTGTCGGCTCATACGAGGAGTAAAATTAGCGCGAGCAAGTTTCTTTGCGAGCGCTTCCTCTTTCCATAGGTCATCACTCCCCAGGAGTACGCCTGCGGTTGGGAGATTCCGTACTCTCGTTGAAAGTACGGATTCTACCTTGGGTACCTGGAGCTGGCAAGAGTACCAATAGATATCCAACTAATTTCGTACAATCGGGTAGGAAAACACGCCGTCTTACTAGACCTGTGAATTTACAAGTCAGTTTCAGCAAAACTATTGTACGTCTAGAGCGTCATCTCATGCTGGCTTTAACAAAATGTAAGTACAAAGCATGATGTAAATGTGCCAACTATTCACCTCAAGCTCCTGCTTTTTACAACCCCGCTTGTCTCCATAAACAGCTGTAACTGTTAATAACCAAGGGTCTAAATTAACACAAGGCCAGTTCCCGACACCTAACAGGGAACGTTGCGACGGGCAACCCCGCTTCGTTTTCATGTTAAATAATGCGCGAGGATACGCCAGGCCATGCTACCAGGGTAATATTGTCGAAGCGAGACCTTAATCTCCCATGGGCTACTGAATGAAGGTAATCCGTCCAACTCACCAGATACTAGTAACAGACTGATCTACCCGCTGACCCATTATTGATCCATGTAAAAGTAAGCAACCCCTTGCCTCTGTAGCAGTGATGGCTTAAATGCGCCCTCCCGTGAAATGCTCTCGCGAATTCTCTTAATTGTGGTAACACATTGACTCTTCCCAAGAGTCTTCGCATGCGTCCAAGACTGAGATAAGTCAGATCTCCGATTTCTTTGTCACTCTATATCTGATTTAAGGCACTCTCCGCGCTGCTTTGAAGCAGCGGTCAGCTGAGCTATAGCGAAGGGTAAAGACGCTGTTTTGTCTGCAACCGAGCCCTTACCATCCTACTGGCTCGTTAGAGTGGCATCGTGTTTTGCTTAACTGAGTCCGCGTACAACACCGACTTTATTTACATTCTCTTTGGTTTTTTTAGAGTATATCTCATACCGTTTTTCGCTGCAAATGCGGAAGTCCAGTGTAGCGCAGTCGCAACCTGACTTATAAACCACAAACACTGCATTGTGAGTAAGTTAATTGTATTCACCGAACCCTTTTGCCGTAGGACATATCGATTTGTATCCCGCCCAACTTTGGTATCGCTTGTTGCTTTCGTTCATCACGACTCCTTGTCATAGCGTTGCGAATTCTGCGCATGAAGCTCAATCTCATTGAGATGCAGTCAATAGTTTCGTTACAAAACGCAGCCGGGTAAACTAAAGTCAATATATGGTGGTGTCAAATGCACCTGGTAGTCCACAAATTTTTTTTATGTAAAATGAGGCAAGACTATGTACTACGTTATTCAATGCAACCTTTAAGAGTGGAAATATCTCGTTTCAGCACCGCAGTTTTGCTGCAAAGTCAGTATCATCCACGTCGCCATTTACGCATTCCGTCTGACTATGGTCAGCAAATAGCATTTCTAACTCGGTGCCAAACATTGTAATAAATTCTTACCGGAGCTTTGCTGTTAAGTGCAGATCTGCTCTCTATATGCAGTCGGCAAACCATGTTGACGAGACAATCTTTCGAGAAATAGCTTGGCTGTATCCTTACTTTTCACATTGTTGACTGCAGTGAGACGAGCCATCCTTGTGTAAATACTACTAGGCCGATATTACCGGAGTGTTGGCTGGAAAATCGAGAAAAACCCGAACCCTAAAATTACCAATACTTTACCAAGATTGACAGTCTTGTCAAAATCATCGACGCATGCGGCTAGGATTTAATCCGTTGACACGTCTTGTACCTGGGCACATATGTACTAACGTGTTAGAACATGAATATATAGACTTCACCGAGCAGAATGCCTTTGTCTGTTTCTGTACCGATGTGGTTATACAAAGAGGTATCATGTAACTTCCGTACTTGATGACATCATCGTGAGAAACCACTTCACGCTGAGTGTAGCCCTGTCATACAGCAGGCCTTAATATATGGCATAGCGGTGCAGACGCGCAACCAAGAGCTCGAAAAAAGCGGCATAGAACCGCTTAAACGCTTTGCCTCACAGATCTTTCTGCAAGCGGAACCCATGTTGAGTCTAACCCGTAAACGTTTTGTTTTCGCCTCTTCAATTGGCGACGTCACTATTGTTGCATGCGACAATTTATAGTCGAGGCGACCCAAAAGAACATCTGCCTCAAAATTAAGCCGACCCAGTTTATACTTCACCTCAACGGCATACTCCACAAAAAGAAAATATAATCCTCAATATTCCTTACAATTATATGACGAAGACGTCGATATGCATAAATGGTATGGACGTAGAGCCAAGCAGGTACACCACGAGCTAGACGAGGGTCAACTTTGCGTGAGCCGCTTTGTCATCCCAGAAGCTGTCCCACTCTACCGCTTTTAGCTGGCGCGATTCAACAGCTATCTTGACGAATGCTCATGATAATCAGTTGCAGTAAGGCACAGTGTATTGTGAATCACAGATAGCATAGGTTGGTTGATGACCCAGAATCGGGATGCGCATAAGGCTTCTTCACATCCTCATAAGCCGCAGCTCCCAACGTACCCCAACTCCATTTACTATTTATTAGTAAGGGGTCGTGCCATGTAACAGTAGCATTGCGGCGTCAATGACACTATCTTCCGTGCATTTACTTGATAACAGCACTCTATGTCAAAAAGAGGAACAGCAACAAACGACGGATTGTGCACGATAATAACAAGGTAAAATGTAGGAGCTTTTCTGACCCCAAAATATTCCTAGATGGAATATGCATAAGTTGCTGCATGCTCTCGACCTAGTAGATAAATTAAATCGACCGGTTATATTGTCCATTTTTACTGCAGTGAGTGTTTCGAGCATACTTTGGGACTGTACGGTTACACTCTAAACACTGGCTAGAACATCTGCGACGTTCAATCGTCTGGTATAAGTTGCACCGCTGCTTGATTCGGAATGCATTTGTCCGTAGTTTTGCAGAGCACAAGCGTTTGAATGTGAAACTTTACGCCAAATAATGCCATAACAGCTCGGGCGTATGCATCTCAGAAAGCTGAACGTCAAAATAGATAAGATGTCACCAGAAAAATAAAATTATGGTTTACTTTTTTAAGGCGTGGTCCGAGCGCAGGACTCTCAAAGATAAAGGTCATCGCAGAACGGCCATTGTCTATTTTCCAATGGGGGATAAAAAAACGGAATTTTGCCCGACTACTTGCAAGTTTTGTCGCCATGACACGTCCCTTCACCAATCTTCTTTAAAGCTGTCAAAAGTTGCTGGAGCGAGGTGGAATCAATATTCAGACGTAAAAATGAAACACCGACTCTTGATTCTCCTTAATGTGGATCGGCCGTTCCATGTCGTCTATGACGCTTCAGCCTTCGCATAGACTGAGCTACTCCAAGCAAATATCAATCACGCGAATGCGACATTGTAAGTTAACCTTTTTGTTTAAAGCGACAAGAACTAAGCCCCCATTAAAAGAAAAAGCTATTTGCATTGAAGTATGCCCTCTGGGCGCGTATGTATATCTCTATTTGTATGATAGATATCATCGTCGTTACACACAGCGACATGGCCACTGCGTCTTGAACGGAGAATGGCAATATGATTATCCTTCTTTGACGTGCAAATCTTCGAAGTGAGGTACCACTTAATCTGAGGTGGCTTGACTTGGTTGCGCATCAATTTGGCGATATATACATCGTCCGGGCCAGATGCAACAGGGGATGCATTGTTTGAGCTCCGCAGTGCACAGAGATTGCGAGCTCAGCTATCGCTTTATCAGATTGTTCGTTTTACACTGTTATCTCTCGCCTTAATGTCATCGGCTCACTTGACACTTAATGTGTGGTGCCTCATGAAGAGAGTCTAAAGTACAGAATTCTGTACGAGGTGCATGATATCCCACCTCGGTAGATGTTCTATATACTAGTAGCTCGACATATATAGGTGGGTAAGCACTTATGTACGTACGTGCGAATCGACCTAACAATTGTTGGAGCCTACCAGTTTCGATGGAATGCGGGCTGTCCAACATTATTGTTTTATTTCCAAAAATCACTTTTATATCAGCTTCATTCATTGTAAATTATGTAAATTGTCCAAGCAAAATGGCTTGTACTGTTGCTGTCAGAGAGAGACGATTACCAGTGAGGATACAGCCAAGCTGTTCCTCGACAAAGTTTTTCGCCAACATGGCTTGCAATGAAAATTAGTTCATCGTGATTGATGTCTATTTGTTGGTGATGTAAGTATCGTATTGATTAAACAAGCCTACATTGGTGTGTGCACGTTCAACACGGACTCTACGCCAATGTCTCTGAGGGCGTGTTCTTTTTGCGGTGAACAATTATTTTGTGCTTCTCAACTGTATTACTTGTATTCTTTTGTCGTTTAAGTTTTTCACTGAAATGATCAAATCTGCTTTGATGCACTTTTGAAATAATTTGTCAGAACGGATGTAATTGGAAATCCTCTTATTTTAATGCACAACCTCCTATTACAGACGTCATATCGTAGAACGACATATTATGGAGCAGTTGCGTATGCTGCTGCAAGATGCCGAGGCGGCTCATCTCCGTACGCAACAAGCAATTGCAGACAATTTAGCGCAAGTGTCGCATCTAAAGGACTCCGTGCTGCTGCTTCTGGATGTGCTGGGCCGATGCGAGACTATAGAGGCTCGGCACGAGACTCTTGAAGTGCTGCGCCGCTTGTTTGCCGAATGCTCAAAATACTTCCACGACGTTCAATTTCTCCAGGAGACAAATGACGATGCTACAGAGTCTCAGCACGTAGTTAAGAGAGGTAATGTGATTTTAAAGGCGTTATTATCCACGTTGCATACACTAAGCTGCCAAATTGGAGTGGAAAGCGAGACATTTCAAATTCTTACGGACATGGTACGCATTCTGTGTCTCCAGACCATGAATACACCGGACGTAGTGGCTCTTTTCGACTTTCTCCGGCTTGGTAGGCCACCTGCTCGTCGCTGGGTGCTACAGATGCAAAAGACGCTTTTGGAGATGGATACAATACCACGTGCAATCTTCACAATGAGAGGACCTAATGCCGGACTAGTAATACCGTCCGATGTCCAATTAGTCACCAAGAAAGGGTACAGCTGTAGCTTTGGCATACACATAGAAGCTACGGCAGCAGCTGTCGCGCTATATAGCTTTCGAGGTCTTAACGGGCAGGGTGTGTCGGCAATTCTAAGTGGCAATATATTATTAGTGAAGTCAGTTGGAGTCCACGGGGCTGTTCAGCAAGCGGAAGTGCCGTTTGTCGAGTATGCAGAGAAGATGCAAAAGGAGTGGATGCACTTGTGCATCGTGCACGCTAAGAACATAGTTTTTAAGGATAAATTGACCGTGTACGTGGATGGAGTAAATATTTTCTGTGGGAACTTAGGATATCCTGATCCGGTAGCAATGGTGGGTGGACGCAATACTATCGGCATTGAGCCTCTTGTGGGTGGTCTGCAAGGAAAAATTTGGAGTCCCACTCTTTTTGGCGTGCCGCTATCAGAGACTGGAGTCCAGAGGTTGCATTGGCTTACACATTGGAAATATGATCTCAACTCAATCACAGCGGAGAGTTTGAATCATTCGGATAAATTTAAATTGTGCTTTTCTTATGACGCACGGAGCTGCGACTTGAACAAGCGCATTTGCTATGACGTTAGTGGAAACGATCATCACGGATCTCTTGGACCTGGAACAAATGCGGTTGTTACCCAAAGTTTTATTCATGCACTAGATTCTATCGGAGGCTGTGCGTGCTTTCTTCTGCTACTACTAGATCAAATTCCCGAAATGGCAAACTTTCATCCAACTAAAGAATTTGAAATAGAAGAAATTTCTGATCTTTTGGCATTTGTGGGTTCGGGGCTGCATCAAAGCACGGTCTGTCGCTCTCACTTTGTTCGACTGCATGGTGTTAACGTGGTAGAGTTTATACTGCAATCAATTTCTCCGAACTGTCTTTCGGTTTCAATACTTAATGGTGTGATTTCTATCTTGGATGCCATGGTCGATTTTTCGAAAACTCAAGGAGAACTTGTGGAGTATATTTATCGGCTAATGTTTTTCAACACAAATTGGTTTCTCTCACCATACGACACACAAGTAAAACTTTTGGGCAAAGTGCTTCCGAGGTACTTGCAAATTCTCCGAAAAACAAGCCTACAAGAGAAATCTTGCTGTTCTGACATTGTATCAATTCCTCGCGCCGCATCATTATCCGACTTCTCTCGCTTTTCAAATATCAAAGATCAAGCTAGCGTCGGCTTCTTTTGTCGCTTGATCGCTCAAAATTATGTGGTAAGCCCATCTGACAATTATAAGAGCAATCAAATGAATGCGGAACAGCTGGCACAATTGCGCGAACTCATTTTGTGCAGGCTAATCGATCCCCTGCTTTTTCCGGTATTTGAGGATACAGCGACTGATCAATGGCGTCAGCTAATGGCTTACTTATTCCGACAATGCCAAAGCAGCTCAACAAAACACCCTCGTGATAGAGATGCTGCGGACATTATCCATATACTTCAGTATCTTACGCAGAATTTAGCATCGTCTGAGGCTTGCAAAGGAGCTGTCAGTCTTCCATCTCGCCAGCTGCAGGTCACAACTAACATCAATCATCTTTCGAAAGGTACAATGCGAGCGTTTTGGAGACCAATGCTTTCCTCAAATTATAATGTTCGCTTAAACGCGCTTCGATTGTTTGAATTATACACATCTGAAAGAAGCTTACTACAGAAACACGATATGCTAATGCTGTACTCATCTTTGCAAGCACATACTCTCACTGCCGACATTGCTGATTTGTTACTGGATATCGTCATTGGACGAAAGCGAATGCCACATAAGTTTTCTGATGAAGTGCGTATTGGCAGTCTTGAACGGATGAATTATATTCCTCTTGTGTTAATTAATCTTATTCACTGTGGAGGATTCGATGTCCAAGCTTACGTCCTGGCGGAAATTCGTGTGCAACTAGCATCTTCCGCGATGGGAAACCGCGTGAAAGATTCAATTCGATCCTGGCCTTCCTGGCTGAGTCAGCTACGATCAATCACAGTTAAAGCGTCTGTGGAAGCAGCAGCATATACGATTGATCGCAATGAAACGAGAAAACTGAGTTGTAGTCAGTCAGTAGAGCTCAACGAGGCTTGCAGCCTCCTCAGCGCGGACTCAACCTCAGCATATGCTAAGTTAAGAGCAATTGAGACAATCGCAATGTATGGGGATGTGTCAGCGTGTGATTTTGCTCTTAGCCTGATACAAATCCGCAGCCAAGACGAATTCTGTACTAGCGCCATCATTACGATGGTTATCAAACATTATCCACAGCGTTGGTGTGAACTTGTGGACAAGCTTGCTAGCCAAATGATCGTACAAATTGTGGTCTACTGCATCCTTTCCGTCAAAAATGGGTGGTCGTGCTTTATGGAGTTTTATTTCTACCATTGCCGTACGCCTTCCGTTCTATGTAGCTTAACGGCAGAAATTTGCGAAGAAATCATGTATCAAACAACTCATAATCACTCAGCGCTACATTCTGATATAATTTGGGAGAATCTTTCTCAAGTCGCCGCATTGATCTCTCAGAGCTCGCTTTTGACAAACAAAATGACCGAAAGGCACACTTCTAATGATTTTATTCTGGCGCAAGGTCAGGAGACAATTCTCGATCGTAAGGCATTTGAGCTTTGGCAGGTCGTACTGCCCCATTTTCATCAAATTGACTGGGACGGCCTTGTGGTAAAATTAAATCAAAATTTTGATTACGGTTGTGATGTTACGCTTGAACAAACTGAGATTTTCACTCATCTCGTCGCTTCGCGGTCACAATCTGTGGTCTTGATTTTACAGGTGACTGTCCGGCATGTGACGCATGTTCATACCAGCAACACAATTGACGTGAGTCTAGTTCCGAAAATACATCGAGTTATCCAAATGCTGGAAGTCATTGCTGCAGGACATGATGAGTCAGCTTCTCGGCGGTCGGAAGAGTCACGTTCAGTATCACCGTCACTGAAAATATCGCCGCCTCGTGAAGTGGCATGTGCCGTTGACACTGCGCACTCGCTTGACCTGTCAAAGACCGCACTCTCTCCTGGCAAATTTCTGTTTCAAGAGGGCCTGAACGCGACACCCGACAACGAATATACAATATACATGCATGCTTGTTTTAGGCTTTTGGAATGCTTGCTTGAAGCAACCGACCTTGTGGCTATCCGTTCAACGATGAGAGTTATGGTGACATTTGCTGATACAACCTTGCAATTAATCGATTCCAGCGCGAAACCTGAACTGACAAAAATCTTCGAGATTATGTCTTCAACAGACCTCTCATTTTTCAGTGACGTCGCTGACTTTCGCGAGCTATATTCGCTCTGGCAGCTTCATTTTGAAAATTACCACATTTGCTGGGACCCCGCGGTTTTCTTCAATCATGTAGGGGGACACAATTTCGAATTCATACGACGTTGGATGTACGTTTTGGAAAATAATATTATTGACTTCAATCCATACCTCATCCATCAGCATGCTCGCTCACAAGCTGAGATGGTAAGGAATGAACTTCAGCAGTGCGAAATGCTGTGGAAGGAGATAGTTGATGAAGATGAGGCTGCTGAGCTTGGTAATGATCGAGATTCCTTAGCAATTGAGTCGCGAGTTGTCGAGCTGAAACGTTGCACCGAAAAGTTTGCGAGTAGTGTGCATAAACTTCTTACGATTTCGACTTGTGACAGTGGACTATTGTCGCTCAATAAAAGTCTACATTATGCAAAGTCTGGTAAAGCAGGCCATACTACTAATAAAAACGAGTGCGGCAGAGATGCAGCCACACTGAAAATCGTTTCGACCGAAAATAAACTCCGTATGCGTCTTCGCCTGAAATTTGTGTCTAAAGACTATCGTGCGAGAAATTTAAGCTCTGAATCATGTGTATCGCTTCTCTCGGATACTGAAAGTATAGAGATTGGTAGGAAATTGAGCCGTCGTATTTGTAAGTCAATGGAAGGAGTCATGACTAATCTAGAGTATGATCGGCGAAGTGATGTGGAGCTCAAACACAATGCATCTCTTACGGATGCCCAAATGCGAGCCGCGATAATTCGGTCTATATCCAACCCTGAAGAATATGAAAGTACATATGGTGAAATTTCTGATGACGATGATCTTGGCATTGACGAAACAGAACCCAATGATGCCGCGGAAAGTAACAAAATATGTCAACTACCTTCTGGCTCTCAGCCAAGCGAAATCGAAACTGGTACCAGTCCGTCAAGTAATTTTACTAAAGTTGCGTCGTCTGGGCAAGTAAATGCGCTTGGCTTTGATGGGGCTCATCCTGGTGCTAACTCTACGACAAGGGAACAAAGTACAGCTAGTTTCTCTCCACCACCTGTTGTATCATATAACGCGTCATCAACAGCTACCAATGCGACATCTTTCTCGACGTTGGTTGGCGGGGTCGCGGATTATCTTCAAAAGTCGGTGAAAAACGCCAAAGATGCCGTGGAGTATGGAGTGGACTCTCTTTACACAACTAAAGACGCAGTGTCAGATGAAGCACAGGCTCTGGTACAAGAGGTATCAAAGTACATTGAGAGCACGCCAATGACCACAGATCGCCTGTCACCAATCGGGTCTTCCTTACAGCTTACTATGTCGTCGCTGAAATTGATAGAAACGAAGCCAGCTACTGATATAAGGTCTCCGCAAAACTTTTCGTTACCGTCAGTCACTAAACGAAGTCGACAAATTTGTGACAGTGGAGCAAAAAATGAGACTCAAACATCAAAGGTAAACTTTATTGTCAAAACCCAGCTCGTGCGTCATTTGCATATTGTTGAAGGAAAGCTCATTTTGACCAGTTCGTCACTGCGCTTTGTGGCTGAACGAGTAGTCGACGAAAATGAGACTGTTATTGTTGAGAAAAAGGAAGGAGTGCCTATAGATAAAATATGGCGATTTCTTTTCAAAGGTCGTCGATGGAAGATTGATGACATTGCAGGATTGTACCGTCGGCGGTATTTGCTCAAGCCGACGGCGCTGGAAGTATTCATTCTATCCACTAGAAAAAACTACTTTTTTAATTTAATTTCTGAAGACGTCGCACTATTTCACGAAGCGCTAATGGCGCGTCGACCTCAATTATTGAAGCGGCATCCAAGCGTTCGGCGACTGCGAAATCCGAGTAGCTTGTTTCGTAATTCTCCAATGAGCACCCGCTGGATTCAGCACGAAATTTCTACGTTCGAGTACATTATGTGGCTAAATACGATCGCTGGTCGAACTTATAACGATCTCACTCAATATCCTGTTTTCCCATGGATCATCTCCGATTACGAGTCGGCAACGCTAGATCTTAGCCGAATAGGGTCTTACCGAGACCTATCTAAGCCAATGGGAGCTTTGGAGACGAGTCGCTTAAAATTTTTTGTTGATCGCTTTGTCGCGTTTGAGGATCCTGACATTCCCAAATTTATGTAAGTTTGTTTTTCTTTCATCAATTGTGAAAATTAGCTACACAGTATTAATGAAAAAATTTGACGAGGATAGGTATGGAACACACTACTCAAACATCGGTGCAGTGCTTTACTATCTCATTCGCCTGGAGCCTTTCACTTCGTATGCATTGAGCATACAAGGCGGCAAATTTGACCATGCGGACCGCTTGTTCCACTCGGTTGCCGAAACATGGAAAAATTGTCTGACTGACTATACGGACTTGAAAGAGTTGACTCCTGAATGGTTTTACCTCCCAGAGTTCCTGATTAATTGTAATGAACTTGATTTTGGGATGCGACAAAATGGCACGACTGTTAATGATGTTGTACTTCCCCCTTGGGCCCGGTCACCAGAGGATTTTGTGATGAAAAATTTTGTGGTACGTGTCGTGTACAAAATGGTTACTCTTTGGTGGATACGGTTTTAACTATACATTTTTAGGCACTTGAGAGTGAATACGTCTCAGCAAATATTCATCACTGGATCGACTTAGTCTTTGGCTGGAAACAGCGCGGAGCTGCAGCTATGGAAGCAAACAACGTGTTCTTTTACCTCACATATGAAGGCATGGTTGATGTCGACTCAATCACGGATCCAATCGTCAAGTCATCCATACAATCTCAAATTGCCCATTTTGGGCAGACTCCGTCCCAACTGCTTCGAGATCCTCATCCTCAACGTCAACTTTGTAAAAAGCGTGAATGGACTGAAAACTTGGAATCTTCTGAGATGATATCACCACCGTCGTTTGACCGCTACTTTGTTCTAAATATTCCTCATGAAGCCCCGATCGTACTCGTCAAATTGATTTCTGGCACTTCTCTAATCGCCTGTGTGGATCTCAATGGCATGATCTCATATCATCGACTTGAACCAAGGGGCTCAAGCTCACATCATTCTGATAGCAAATCAAACGGTAAAATCAAATCCTCTAGCTCGCATAGCGATCAAATTACCAAGATTCTCGAGCTTCAAGATCGCAAAAGTCGAAAAGTGCTTGGAGAAACTCGCATTTTATCAGACCAGATTGATGTATCAAATTCCATCGCATTTCTTAATCAAGGCATGGTGATCTGCACAGTGGGTCATCATGATTTCTCTGCACGATTTCATTCGACAGAAGATGGAGCACTACTTTATCGTCTGTTGCAACACCAATCGGTAGTAAGTTGTGTTAATACCAGCAAGTCAGGTTTGATGATTGCACTTGGTTGTACTGATGGGACGGTGTCTGTGTGGAAAGTGGCAAGTACGAACTCGACGATGTTAGAATCCTTAAAGCTTTTTAGAGGTACAAGAGTGAGCTCCAAGCCTGTTCATGCCAGCAATTTCTCGGCGGACCAAGTGTTGTTGGGACACAGTGCACAAATCAATTGCGTGCGTGTTTCGGACGAATTAGGTATTTGTATCAGTGGATCCACGTCTAACGAATGCTTGGCTCACGACCTAGAAGATGGGGCGATTATCCACTCTTTTCGAGTGCCTGGTCATCTGGAGCCAGGTGTGATTTCGCTCGACTTGTCCATTTTAGGGCACGTGATCCTTCAGTCGATGGGCACGGGGGTTCCCATACTATATTCGTTTCACTTAAATGGTTCATTGCTAGCTAAGCACTTGTTGGGTGATCACCCTATGACATCATTGAGTATATGTGCCAGATACTCACAAGTGGTAGTTAGCAACAGTGCGCAGGCGCTATTGATGACAGCACACACATTCGAAGACCAACGTGTACTACTCGATCGAGACATGTATGGTGAAATCGTAGCTCAGGGACTGGCTTCTGATGAAAGACATGCCATATTTGGCGTCAGCAACGGCAAAATAGTGTGCTGTCCTATCTATCCACCACATATGCCATAGTCCCGAACCGATATATCTAAGAACAAAAAATAGTTGTATAAGTATTCTATGTGACTCAACTTTCCATGTCCACGTCTTCCTGTCCTATAGTATCTGTTTCTGCATCTTTCTCCTCTTCACTATCGCTCTCTTTGGGTGGACGGTTAGCGATAGAGTCTAAGAGCTCAGCAATCGTTTCATTCACACTTTCGAGCTGGTCGTGAAGGTAAAATTCGTCGCGAAGCTCTTTCTTGAGGTTATTAAGCATTTGTTGGCATTTTTCAAAAAACTCAAGTGCGTTGGGCAAGTCGTCCATAGCGCGATAGCATGTACCCACAAGAAACCAGAGCTCAGCATTCTCATCATCCTCCTGCATCACGCCCTCGAGCACGTCACATGCCTCTTCATATCGCTCTACTTCAATAAGCATTTTGCCCGTGGCAGTCCGAAAATCTAAGGACGGCATACTTTCATCGTCGCAATTTTCGTTAAGACGACGGTACGTTTCATTGAGTAAGCTATCAGCTCCTTCTTTGTTTTGCTGCACGAGTCGCAAATTAGCAAGTGCTTGCGTGGGCTCGGGCAAGCCGACATCGTACTTCATGGCTTCTTCAAAGGACTTCTCACAACGCCCCTCAGCCTCTTCGTCATAGCACAAGTCTGTCATATAGAGCTCCCCTAGTGAGCAATAGGCGTCACATATCTGTTTCTTTATTGTCATCGCCTCGAAAGAATTCGGGTCCGCTTGTCGTTGCAGTTCCTGCTGAAGAAACGTGATACCCTGCGTCATATACTGCTCTGCTTCCTTACCCACAACAAGCTGCGACAAATAAAAATACTTGGTCGGATTTTGAGATGGGGAAAGTCGTACACTTTGCTGAAAGGCTGACAGCGCACGTTCCGGATTGTCTAGCTCCGTGCTCAGCTCGCCAATTGAGTCCAGCAGTGATGTGTTGCTTGGGTCTTGAAGCAATGCTCTTTCATAAAATTGCACGGCCAGTTCCGGTTGACACTGGTCCACAAGCGCCTCTGCTTTGGCTACGAGGTCCGCCACTGCGTACTGCGCGTTGCCTAGAGCCATGTCTACTGATGCGTTAAATAGTTGGCTCTGAACCAGTAGGTTAAAGATTATGACAGACCTTAGGTTTGTATCATCTGTCCGACTCAGATTTCTTGACCAAAACTATACATACATTTATGATCACTATTAGAGGATAGTCATTATTTTTTTTTCGTATCAAAACTTCGCGCAAAACAAGGTTGAAGAGCACGTCGTGATGACAAGCGTTTATTATCGTCAAAAGTATAATAAGTGAGATGTACTTAGAAAATTGAGTCATTCACAATAGCAATATTGCAGCAAGAAGAGACTGTTGTATGAATTACTATATCCTTGAGGTTTTACTATATTGATTAGATATTAGTATATTAATCAGGAAAACCTAGGGGTTTAGATATGACGGCTCTACCGCAACTAAAACAATTAAATTAAGTTTCAATTTTAAACGGAAGAGTGTATTGCCTTGGTTAAGGTTTTGGGTACTCTTCGAGGTAGCGGGTCGCGATCCTCTACACTCCTACTGGTTCTGGTATAGAAAAAAGGTCGGTGAACTTAACTATGCTTCCTCTAAGCAAAAAGCTACGGCAGCCCCGCTGTACTGGGTAGCACTCGTAGTCAATATACGCCTGAGTCGTTACGACTGATCCCCTGTGAGGATGGAGCGATTCTTCTATTTGCCACAGGGCATACAGAACCGGCTGAAAAGGCTTATGTCTCTGCTTGGCACTGAGGACGTGCAACAATTCGCTTAACAAGGACATGAGGTGTCCAGCTCGCTAGAGGTTTTCTCAATTATAAAAATGCTCTGCTAAAGAACTTAGAGCAGACGATGTCGGCGTCGACAGCGCCTATGACGCCACCGTCGATGACAATAGATTCCTTCCGACCAAGGCCGCTTATGGTATCCGTTACTACCTTCGAGGGTAAGGATGGAGAGGATTTCCTGCTCTGGATGAGAGAGGCCGAGATGACTAAGACATCCGCCATGCTTTAAAACGAGCAACAGCGCGTGGCGCTAGCTATCTCCAGGCTCGGGATCCTAGTGCGAGAATGAGCACTAACGTGCGTCAGCTTTTGTGAGTGTTCTCACCGCCTAATGGGGCGTATCGCGTGTGATCGCATTTATTTGCTGCCCGACAGGGAAAGAAGAAGTTGGTGGAGTTTTTCCAAAATTTGAGAACTCTAATTGCCGGGATGGCAGCCGATCCCCCCCAAGGTGGTCGCAGTGACCGTTTTTATGGACGGCATCCGCACTGGCGTGGCTAGAACGGAAGTCCTCCTTGCGCACCCGTCATATGTAGAAGAAGCGTTGAATGTGGCATTGGGTACCAAATTAAATTTTAAATCGACACGACTTGGTTGGAATGCTCACCCTCAGACCCCGTCGAGTGAGCCTGATCAAATGGATCTCAGCTATGCTGAGAAAGAGGAGGGAGAGATCCGAGTTGCCGAGCAGTGTGTAATTGTTTGTGGAGACTTCCGTCACTTTCGGGCTGGTTGTCCCCTGCGCAAGGCGCTTAAAAATTTGTCGAACCGACGTCCCGATTCCAAACGGTCTGGTTAGTCGCGGGGAAACGAGAATACTCAGTAAGCGCGGGGCGGCTTACTGGGAAAGAACTGAGTTATGCTGTGCCCAAAGAGGTAGAGGGCAGCAGGGCCCAGCCCCGAAGGGCTTCGTGCTCTTGGACACGGAGCGTGTGCGTAAGCCGGGCTTGCTAATCTTACAAGCGACGTGAAGCATGGAAAATCCTTATTAACTTCGGGGCGTCGGGCAATTATGCTTGACGCTCCACGATCGTAGGATGTCAGCTGTATACTGAGGCGCTGGAATCTCGGTCGAGTGACACCGTCACTGTTCGCTTATCAACGGGGACTTGTGTCACTGTGACGAGGGTCTCTGTGGACATCGGCGTCAAATTTTTAAATTTCCTTTGGTAGCGTGGAACGCTGCTTTGTCTTAGACTTGGATGCAAGGTATGACCTTATCCTTGGTATGGCATGGTTGGAACACCATGAGCCATGAATTAATTGGAGGTCGAAGTCCTGGACGCTGCGTGCACGTCACCTAGGGGAGCTTTGGTGAGTCATGAACCCTCCTCTGCTAGGAAGCTGAAGCGCTATTGGCGTGGGCACTAGACCGGGACGGTCAATGTGCTGGATATCTGAGTATCCAAGCTGTCGAACACCAATAAAGTTTTAGACAAGAGTCCCGAGCGTGGATCGCGGGCTGAACGTGGAGTTGCACGTTATCCACTATTGGAGAAGTCGCTGCATGCCAAGATTGGCAAGGTCCGAGGCATCAAGAGCGAGGCCCTTGTGATGTGCGTGGAGTGGCATGTAATCCTCTGAGCACTGCTAGCGTTTCGAAGCTGTTGCTGCATGCCAAGAGTGGCATGGTCGGACGAGGTCCGAGGCATCCTGGGCAAGGCCCTTCTGATGCGCGTGAAGTGGCACGTTATTCTCTGGACGAAGACTGCGGAATAGTAGCTCTTCGTCGGATGTTGTTAATAACATCAAGGCTCCGACGGAGCAGGGAGTGGGGACACTGGACTACGCCGAGTGCGTGTTCCCGCTGGTCTCGATGAGACATAAGACCGCTATAGTGAGGAGACGGTGATACCGTGTGATATCTGCAAGACGCAGGGCGTCGACCCTGACCTAGAGTGTGTCTACCGTAACCCTCGTCAGCGGTATGATGCGATACGAAGACGGTGACGTCACCTTCGATGCTATTCCTGCGGCGGATGTCCTTCGAAGAGTTTGGCGGTGCCTTGAAGACAGACAATTTAGCCGAGGTGGTCATCATAAGACCGAGCGAGGAGATTAACTCGTCGTCGCTTGTGATGAAGCAGTCCTGGAACACTAAAAGGGTACTGAACGCATGAAGTGGATCGACGATCATGAAAGACCCCTCGGATCCGTACTATCCTTTGGTAAAAAATCCTGGACATCGTATTTGAAGACCCGCCGTTTGTCCTCCCTCCGGACCGAGATGTGCGTCATGAGATTAACCTGGTTCCGAGAAACATATACTGCGTAACACGCCAATGTCCTCTGCCCAAGAAGCAGTGTGACGTCATTGACGCCTTTTTCCGTGTGAAGCACGAGGCAGGAATTGTGCGTGAGAGTAAGGTTTCCATTCCACACCCACTCTTTGTGTCCTGAAGCCGAACGGCAAGTGGCGTATCCTTTATGCTTATTATAAGCTAAACGCTACAACCATTCCGACACAGACGCCGATTTCTAGAAAGGATATTCACCAGAACTATATAGTTGGCTCTAAAAGTACAGTGCTCACGACTTGGTCAATGGGTATTACTAATTGCTCATGGGAACGAGTGATATTCCGCTGACAACAGTGAGTACTCCAAGTGGGATGCTCTGGGAGTGGCTGGTGATGCCTCAAGGGCTGTCAAATGCACCAGCAACATTTA
>NW_020188258.1:1019891-1021451 GCF_900000015.1 Plasmopara halstedii
ACGACCAAAACTTTCCCGTGAAACGGGGTCTCTACCAAAGACAATCGACTCTGGGATTCCATGATGTCGGAAAACACAATCCACGAACAGCGTTGCTGTACCGACCCCGTCGATGGTGTCTGGAACCACCGCCAAATGAGCCATCTTGCTCAACCGGTCGACGAATAACACGACACCCGTGTTGCCCGCCGAATCTTTCGGCAGGCCAAACACAAAGTCCAAACTCATGGACTGCCAGCACCCAGTGAATACCGGTAAGCTGGCCAGCGGCGCAGCCGCATTTGGAGAGGGTCCAACCCGTTGACACGTTTCACAAGAGCGCACATTGGTGCTCGTCCATTTGTACAGCTTGGGCCACTTATAGTGGTGAATCACAGAGTTGCACGTTTTCTCAGGACCGAGAAGACCAACAAGTGGCGTGTCTTGAGCCTCGTAGAGGATGCGATATTTCAACTCCTCATCATGAGGAACCACAATTTGTGGTCTATCCGTTGAATCGGTGCTATAATGTAGCAAGCCGTTACTCAACGAACATCGGTGCAATCGTGCACGCAATCTTGATAACTATTTCTTGTCCGAGTTTCCAAACTCCTTGCTCCCGATAACCCGTAGCAAAGCTACACACATCCCATCACCCGCGTACGCGGTGAGGATCAAATCCGTCACAGACGACGTTACAGTTGTAACATGAACAAGCTCATAGTCTGGTCTACGAGACAACGCATCAGCCGAAGCATTCTGCTTTCCCGGCTCATACTTCACCTCGAAGTTATATTTCGCAAAGGCGGATAGCCATCTGGCCATCCTCTGCGAGAGGTGGGGCGGCTGAGTCGCAGTGCGAAGTGACTCATGATCTGTATAGATCACAAACGGCCTGGAGCCGAGCAGGTGGACCCTGAAGTTGACAAGTGCCTACTTCATCGCAAGTAGCTCCTTGTCATGAACTGAATAGTTCTTCTCTTCAGCTCTGAGCTGTCGAGATTCGAACGCGATCACCCGATCGCGCCCCTTGGTGTCTGCTTGCAGCAGTGCACAGCCGATGGCAAAGTCCGAAGCGTCACAGACGAGGCTGAAAGAACGATAAGGGTCTGGTAGCGCCAGTATTTGTGCATGCTGGAGGCAGTCGTCGACCCCGTCAAAAGCCTCCCGATGTTCGGTGTTCCAGCACCATTCCGCATCCTTTTAAAGGAGATTGGATAGTGGTCGGGCCATTTCTGCGTAGTTTACGCTGTACTTATGCAAGTAGTTGGCGAACCCAAGCCACTTACGCAAGTGTTTCTGATTCTTTGGAACCGGCCAGTCTACAATGGCCTTAACCTTAGCGGGGTCCGCTCGAAGGCCACGCTTCCCAATGAAGCACCATAAAAAGGAAATCTCTTCTGCGCCAAAGATGCACTTGTCTGCATTGGGCGTACAGTTTGTTCGTGTGTATGCACTCGAGCACCGCTCTTGAATGGATGATGTGGTTCTACTCATCCGTCCCCCCGTGCTACTGTGAACACAAATGTCGTCAAAGTGTGTCTGTGCATACGCCCTGTGGGGCCTGAACAACTGCGTCAC
>NW_020188258.1:1021461-1021554 GCF_900000015.1 Plasmopara halstedii
GGTGATTTTTTGTAGAAATAGCAGGGAAGTATCAAGTTGACAATACAATTCGATAAGATGTGCCGCATTCACAGACGAATCCGAGATAAAGCG
>NW_020188258.1:1021564-1021775 GCF_900000015.1 Plasmopara halstedii
AAAAATGGTCTTTACAAAGCTTAAGTGCTGCGTGCAAGAGCCGAACTCCATCTACATTATCAGAAAAGCATGTCCACTCCGGCCGATGTTCAGCTTTTTTTTTCAAACTTCCCATGCATCTTGTAGCAATGCCTGTTCCAAAGCGTGCGATTAATTTCTCTGTAGGCACCAAAATTATGGCGGGCTACCTGACTCAACACCTAAAGTACAC
>NW_020188258.1:1021785-1023075 GCF_900000015.1 Plasmopara halstedii
TCCTAGCTTAGAGATCGCAAGCGCGACGCGCTTGTCTTCGATTATATTTAAAGTGGAATCCATGGTCACCTCAAATTTTACAATTCAGAAGGAGAATCTCGGGCTGCAAGGGCCGGGTACTTCAACGTCAACATCATCACGGTGGGTACCATCTGTTCCTTCATCAATGCCCAATTGGGGCGCTTTTGGACGTACCTATCAAGTGTATTCTCAATGCTGGTGAGCGCCCCGGGGGGGCATTATCGCTTTCGAGGCTTTGTCCGCTCACTTTATCAACCAAGTTGGACAAAAGATTGTTAAGCTGGTCAATTTTTCTGGGGGATTGGCAATCAAACATTTCATATTCCATTATCTCTGACGAACAGTCTTACCACAACTCGGTCGTGGAATTGGCTGCTAGTACTGCCAGGAGTGACGCGGCTGCCGTGCACGTCGCTTTGACTGTCAAAGTCCACGTTAACAAACGCATTTCCTGTGCTCTTACCAGGAGCGGATCCGAGAACCTCTAGGGATAACTAACACTGGTGGTTTGCTATGCAATTTCAATATTTCACAAACTGCAAAATCGATATGTACGTTCAGTAAACTTCGTAACAAATTTCTAACGTGCGGCTAAACTTTTTCTCATCGAAATGTTACTATCTTCATAATTGCCGATATGTTAATCTTAAAATATCCCCTTTCACACCTAGTGTAATAATAATAATGTAATGTAGCACTTGTAATTTGCAGAAATTCACCGTGCAGCAAGACTTTGTAGCACTTCCTCAGTAAGTCTCTTTCAGGGGCTTCACTAGCGTTATGCATGACACGGAGTTGCCCCAATTGATTGATTTTTTTGCTAAATGCCTCGAGCAAACCTTAGAAGGCGAAACTGGCTATGATCCAATTTTTTTAAAGTAATGCAGAAAAAGGAGTTTGTAGATCGCGGTCATCAGAGTGCATCCTCGTTGAGACGAGATAGGCCAACTGCATGTCAAGGTCTTCAGAGTGTATTGATAGTGGGACGGTAAAAGAAAAGCTGTGCTGTGCTAGAACCGGTAGAGAGAGGAGGCGACTAAGTATCGCAATGACCCATGCCAGAGCCGGCTGAGTTAGATTCCGACAGTAAGTCGCAGGTTGATGGGCTAGTCTTTGAAGATAAACGCATTGTTCATTCTTGTTACGACGTAGCGGTACTGGCGAGTAAATATTTCCGTATGACGGGCCCATTCTGCGGAGCAGTGAAGCTTCTTGTGTAAGTGGTACAAAAATGTATTCTCTCGTGAATGAAATAGCTGGGGTGCTTAG
>NW_020188258.1:1023085-1024660 GCF_900000015.1 Plasmopara halstedii
GGTCGATTTTTTGCAGGAGCATCGCAAGAGCTGGATGAATCCTAAATACAATAGCGTTTGCTACTAACTTAATAAGCGATCGTGTTGGACTTATAACAATTTTGCTTTTAGTTTAGTAATGACTTACATCAATACCAAGTACCACAGCATTACTCGCACAAGAACAGTGGCATCACAAATGATTCCAGTAACATATTTCACTTATTTTTCACTTTGATTTGGGGCTTTTTTGACATTCTTGCGATCCAAATGCTGGCAAAGCAGTCAGAACATTGCAAAAGCAACTTGCGCCTTTCCGATGTCGGTAATTCTGTGAAAATTGACGACGTGAACGTTGAACTTATGGAGCAGATCATAACTCTGAGCTTTAAGAAAAATTAGGGCTGTTTGTGAAATTGGCTTCGTTGAAGTCGCTAGGGATCATTTGGAATGTTGGCATCTCGTCCAGACAAGACTTATCCAAACCGGTCAAATCACCGTCACTTCTGATGTAGGATGCAATTATTTTTGATGCACAAGTGTCCCCTGATAGATATCTCAATTGGAGATGTGTACTTAAGAACATTGGGCTACTACCAGTTTGGAAGGTAATGAGCTCTTTATGTTTACTGATGAGGGATTCAAATAGGCTTTTGGCGTACTTGATCGGCGAAAACATATCCATCTTGCTACTCATCACTAGAACACTGGCCTGACTAGGAATTGTCACACTCGCATTCCAGTACCGATCGCGCTTATAATTGATTCCGCGAGCTCCATACTTGCCAAAACTGTACCTATCACACACCTTTGATTGCTCTTTTGAAAAAGCACAGTACAATTTAACATCGGCATATATACCCCAACCCCCGACAGTGTCCGTAAAGCGCTTTTTTAATTCCGCTACTGAAGGCGTCGGTCTTTCCCACAATTCCGAGTAAATGATGAGGAAGTACAGCATCTCGGAGCTCTGCCCGCTAGAATCCAAATTTTTTAAGAGACCTTGATTTAACAAATTGTCAATGAAGCTCGTCAAGACGTCCACATCATGGGGTTGGCAGCGCTTGAGGCGGTACACAAGCTGAGGAATTGTCATGTACGACCATGGAGATATCACCAGAGAGGATATAAGTTTTCGCAATTTGTGGGAGGCTGGCCACTTTTGATTCATAATGTTCATGGTGTTTATTATTTCAAAGCACGCTGAACCCGGTTGATCGTCGAAAGCGGTCAAAACATCTTGAAATACAGCAATTAATGTATCCGGTTCTTTAAAGTGGGAGCTGCAGACACGGTCGTGATCGCAGCGTTCCATTAAAGTTCTTGCCACTTCGTCAACGATATCATCGAAATCTGTAAAATAATTATATACTCCCGTTGTACTCACTGGCGAATCTAGAATATATCCAGTAACTTCAGGAGGGGCGAGATGCATGAGACGTTCCACCATTATCGCTTCGTAATCCGAACCATACACAAAAGTGCGGGCGCCATTTGAAAGCTTGGAGATCAAATTGAAGAGGTCATGCGCCGCACTTGTAGGCGAAAATGCCGCGAGATCTCCAAACTTGGATTCTAGATCTATAGCACATGACT
>NW_020188258.1:1024670-1028613 GCF_900000015.1 Plasmopara halstedii
GGTGGTTTCAAGCCAGCACTTGTCATGCGCCCTCGTGATTCGTCTTGAAGCTGGACCGCCAGATCTCTATCTAGAAGGTTGAGAAGATAAGCGAATCTATGAGCAGTAATATAATATAATTGGTCTCAGATCTGAGTACTTGGCAAGCACGATAGTTCATTAATCGACCCGATGACAAGCTTCCTCACGTACTGGCTCGGACACAGGGGCTCCATAAATCTCTTTTGAATTGTCCCATTAACCTCAAGGTATCAAAACCCATCCTGGTTCTAATATTTTTATTGTAGACTTGAGTCAGCTTCTTTTCTTGATGGTTGCCCTTGACAGAAATTTAGGTTACGAACAGCTCTGCAGCAGATCGCTATCAAAGTATATGTCTACCTGATAATCAATCACCTGCATATGTTGAATGAGACTTGGAGATGATAACGCCTGGCGTGCTAAAATAATTGTGCAGTGTTGAAGGTTTTTTTTAGCAAATGCTTTAAATTGCTTGCCTTGTTCACAAGGCACCGCGAGTTGCACAGTACACATCTGGATAGGTGACAAGTCGAACGCTAGCGTGAGAATGAGACTCTGGGTGCTCATGCTGACGCACTCAAAACGTCAACATGTTCATCAGTCTGTCTTGAAGCATGGTTGTGGTTTGTTAAGCAGCCGTCTTTTTGTGCTGCATGATGTTTGAGCGTTTATTATCTTGTGTTATTGTAACCCTGAACGTGATGAGTTCTCCGACATCATTTTTTGGCTTAAGCCGACAGAAATTGAGTCTTTGGACCAACAAAGTATTTTTGGATACTTCATAAAGCGCTCATGTTTACGTCTCGACGTGTAGGAAGTTCGATGGCTATGAAAACGACATTTACTGCTTTGATTTACAATTTGTCAGGCACAAAATGAATAAAGGCTGCTAGGTCAGCGCCTATACATCAAGTGAGCTCTGAGTAAACGAAATATTCAGAACGCAGGAGGCAAAATTGATTCTGATGACTGTGATGTAGAAGTGAATATATTTATATTTAGCACTCAAAATGTCTTTGCTTGTAGATGACTATCTGTGATGATCATACCGCCTGATGCTTGGATTTTCAGCTTCACGATACATTTCGTACTTTTTGACGTCTAAATCGTATGTCTTATCATCACCAACCTCTTTGTCAGTGGAAAAAAATTTAAAAAGTTCAAGCGGCTGAGCACTTGAATGGCTCCATACATCAAACATTGCATGCGCGTTGCGCCAGATTCTTATTTTGCTGGATCATACCCATTGAGTGCTATGACGGCCAATCGTGCGAAGTCTCACAAATTCTCGCTACCTTCTATATAAATTTTGCATATTAGACTTTCGTCAGGCATGGAGATACGATGCAGGTCGAACGATTGAAATACGCTGAGATGCTCTTACTCAATAACATATTGTGCACCTAAATTTTTGCAAACGGTCGATCTAATAGGCGCCTAGGAGTCATGAGGGAAGGGTTGACCATGCTATCACCATCAATGATGAAGTCCTCGTAACATGCCACTATTAACGTATCGGTACGATCAGCAACAGTCATTCCGCCACCGTAAAATTGATCGTAAAGTTTATCCGGCTGAAGATTTTCGGCGCTCCATTTTTCAAAAAGCACGTCTAAAAGTGAAGTGTCGTACCATAACAACCTTGCCGGATCATCTCCTAACACTGAATTCATGGCCAGACGTGCGAGATCCCACAAATTTCCTGCCTTCACATAGGGTTTCGTAGGCTCCAATAAACTAATGAAGGAGCTCAAAGCTTCCAATTTTACATCTAGAAGTGTATCGATGCGATTTATGTTGAAGTTCAAAGATTTAAAAATATCTGCCGCAGACTTATTCTTTCGCCGCCAATTATTGAATTGTTTGTGCTGCATCATTGTCGCAAATTCTTTCGTGTCGGGCACAGATTTAGCAATTGCAAATGCCGCTGTCAATCTTTCTGTTCCAAAATCTTCTTCAAACAATTGAATAGCATCAAAATAGCCGTTTTTATACCTTTTAGTAAAGTATTTATCAGCAATCTCAATTTTTCCGCTTGTCAATGCTCCAACTGCGTCATCGCCAAATTGGAGTCGATTCCACACCTTCCACGTTTTCATGTCATGCCATTTGCGAAATAAAGCTGATTCCAAACCGCTCATACTTTCGTCATTTACTCCAGAAAACTTTGCTTTACTCATTTGCTTCACCAGATTTCCTTCTCCACCAAATTTATCTGTCAAAATCGCGACCAGCTTGTCATCGGCGTACTCAATAACCTTATTTTTATACTTTTCGCGGCCAAGGGATAAAATATACTCTTTCAGCTCATCAAATTTTCCAATTTGTATATCTGTCGTAAGGTCGTCGCTGAATTGCAGCAGATCAAAGACTTTGTCGATAGACATTTGTTTTCTCAGCCACTCTTCCCGTCGTATCTCTTGCAAAAGATGCTTAATCATATGCTGGTTGTACCCTTCTTTCTCGACCAGATGTTGAAGATTGTTCCGCAGGTTGCTGGATCCATATAATTCCAAAAGTGGCTCGACTGCCGAGAGCTGCAATTTCGCTTTATTTTTACGATTGTGCTTCATGCACAAGTTGTACAAAGCCTCCATCTCGGAACTTTTCAAAGCATCCTTGAGATTAATATACTGACGCACCTTCTTCGCGTATTTATTGTACTTCGCAATCGTCATAAGCCTCACGCCCAAATCAGACATAGTGAAAGCACGACCTCTGTTTTCGGTATCCGTGGTCTTTGTGTCTTCAGAACTCATTCGACTTCGATTATAGTGACTCACATTGTCGGCAGCGTCACGGATATCGACAGGCATGTTAGCTTCTTCCGAATTCGAAAAGGTACAGTGGACAGTTTCAAGGACATTGGTCGCGCATACAAGGAGGAAAACTGACACCACGAAAAGCATTTTTGAGAAAATTGGCCGATGCAATAATTTATATGATATAAGATTCCACATATTTATAATATGGACTCTTGATGCTTGGTTATCTACCTCACTAGCTCGACTCATCTTGGATCATCGTATTGTGTACGAGTATTTACTCTATGCAAAAGCATGATGACGTCAATTTAGTCATCAAAGCGTGAAGGTGATGATCGGCCCTCTCAGGACTAGGCATTTGTCTACTTTGCCTAAGTAGTAGAAGAGAAGATAAGAAAAAAGCAAAAAAGAAGAGGAGGCACCAATATACCAGTCTAATTGGTGTTTCTTAAAACTTATTTGATAAGCAGCCCAGGGCTCATGTTCGTGACAATTAAATGCGTTTATTACTCTTTGTTTAGCAGACCGATAGCTAAGTATACCGCAAGTAGCTCTATGGTGGGAAGAGAGTCAGCAAACGGGTAAATATGCGGACTCCACTGTGACCGTGCTCGAATACACCCAGGCTAATGGCCGTTAAATGCGTGTGGATGACGTCACAAGGATTACGGTAAAGGTCTGTCATGGTTATGAATACTGTTTACTGGCAAATGGTAGTCGTTCGATGGTTTAATACAGCAATGTTAAGAATGGTAAGCTTAGATGGAACACAGAGAAGCGATCTAAGAACTTAATATTTAAGTCGGTTTTTGCCATCTTCTCGACAGACCAACAGCCTCGCTTCACGACACCTTCACCGCCATCACGACCAAACGCATCGAAGTCCTCTTGGGGATGGCAAATACTACCCCAACATGAGGGTAGCTCACGCAAGTAAAGGGTCACGGGGGCAGATCACGCTCGCATGGGATGAAAACGAGATAGCTAGGCCATGGCTCTGATTGACGACAAGGCTTTGGGCATCATCGCCCAGGGTGTCAAAAAAATTTGTGTAAGGGGGGTTCACGTGTCCTTGAAAGATTGAGCTAGTAGCACAAGGTTGTGCGACCGTACATAGGTGTGTATTACACAGTTAGTGTAATAACACAGTGGTGTGG
>NW_020188258.1:1028623-1028708 GCF_900000015.1 Plasmopara halstedii
GTCTCCCTGACTTCACGAAACCTTTCAGTATTCGGATGGACGCCTCGAACTTTGCCATCGGGGGAGTTCTGTTTCAGAAGGAGGG